>NC_143559.1:20310000-20617500 GCF_054136105.1 Typopeltis vanoorti | reverse complement strand
CTCTTACCTCTGTGTCATGCTCTTTCACATCACTTCTTAATCCAATGAAAGTCTTATTTATCTCTTTCATTATACTTTCTCCAACTAATGGCTTCTCCAATTGCTTCACAGCGATCCATTCAGATATTATCTGTCATTCTGATGCAGGTTGATCTTTCCCTCAAATTCCTCCCATTCATTCACAAACTGCACTCTTTTCTCTTCAAACAACAATACCATCATACCATTCATAATCATTACATGGGAAATCATCATCACTATCGTACCTAGCATTGTGATGCCAATTACTTTTCCTGTCACATTGTTATCTTTTGCTTTCTTCAATAATCTTCTGATATCCATCCTCAATAACAGATTATTTTCCAGTTATTATCCATGATAGTTAATATATATATATATGAATTGGTATCATATGTTGCGAACTCTTATAACAAGATATTTGCATAGTGTGTGTATTTTATGCACTCTTTTCACAGGTCTTTATCCTCCAACAAGTGGTACAGCAATCATCAATGGCTATGATATTTTAACAAGTACTAAATTAGCCCGTAGGAGCCTTGGTCTTTGTCCACAACATAATGTACTGTATGACAATTTAACTGTGGAAGAACACCTCAGATTATTTGCTGGAGTAAGTAGAAAGTAATGTATGTTGTTTTACATTACATCAGAACTGCATTTATTGAAATATGTAATACAGGCACTGTGCAAATGATTAGATCAATGTGGTTTTCCATAATGAGAATGTTATATATTGGGGATTATGTACCAAAAACAATTGAAAAATTTTCAAATGTTTAAATTGAAAATTAAGCAAAAAAAAAAAATGTAAATTTGAAGTTTTATTTTTAATAAAGTATAAACCCATTCTTGTAGATAAGCTTAAACCTGTATAATGTACAAGCATAACAGGAAGCCAAGTTACCTGTTCATAACCTGAGAGCAGATTATGAAGCTCTCAAGGCAGAAGAAATTAATGTTTTATTGTGATGTTATTATTTTTATAAAAATTTCTCTTGCAAAAGTTTGTGAACCTGTCATACAGTGGTACTGTGGATAGGCGTAAGGGATCAATAATCCAAAAACCGTGCTTTAGAGAACAAACGTTAATCTTTTTCAAGCATCTTCAGACTCTGGTAAGCAGAGTAGTGGTTTCATACCAATTAATCTCCCACTTAAAGATTCACAAACATTCTATGCTACACAGGATTCAAACCTATAACCTGTTGGTTGGAGAGTGATATAGTATCCACTCAACTGGCTGTTGATTGTATGCATGGCAAGATTGTATACTTGGTTTTGTAATAGTGGTATAGGTGAATGAGTGTGTGTAGTTTTTAAGTTAACTGGCTAATTCTGATTAAATATGTATTACTGTTGTGTATATGATAAGAATTTGTATTCTTATTGTATAATCTGTAGCATAAAAGATTTCAACAAAGATAAAATTATTTATTTTTTATGTGGCTTTCAGTTTCACCCATGAAAAGTTTCTGTAAACCTATAGTACATTCACACCATGGGTGGGCCATAAAGATTTATTTTTTTAAATTAATTTTATACATTTTTGTATTTTTATTTTTATTTTTTTACATAGTTCTGGAGACTAAACATGAAACTTTTGTAAGCCACTTCAGGCCTCTATTAAGTGAGGCAGTGGTCTCACACCAGGTGATGAAATTCATCTTCCACCAAAAGATAATCATGAACATCTATGCTCAAAATGGGATCAAAATTCATAGCCTGTTGGTTAGAGAGCAGATATGCTAACCACTCAGCCAACCAGGCCAGAAATTATTTTATTATTATTATTATTCAGGCCTCCAAGGAATCAAAAGACTCATCGAGGGAGGTCCTTCCTAAGACATAAAGTCTGTCAAGACTCATCGAGGGGAGGTCCCCCCCCCTGAGAAACACAAAGTCTATCATACCACTCTTTAAACTCACTGACCGTTCTCGCTTCCATCAGGCAATGCATTCCACAGCTCAACCACCCTCCACACAAAGAAACCACTCCTTACCCTCTTGCTCACAGTTTCCTTTCGTAACTTCCAGGAATGGCCTCTTGTCATCACTCCTTCCTGCTGTTCAAACAAGTGAAAGAACTCCCCAGTGTCAACCCTGTAACCACCTCTCAACAGTTTAAAAGTCTCAATCATATCACCTCTCCTTCTTCTATCCGCCAAACTCTGCAGTCCACATTCTCTCAGCCGATCCTCATAACTATCCTTGTACAGTCCTGAAACCATCTTTGTCATCCGTCTTTGTATCCTTTCCACAGTAAATTTATCCCCTTCAAATCCTGGGGACCAAATCTGAGAACAATAGTCCAAGTGTGGTCTGATCAGAGACTTATAAAACGGAATGATAACCCTCTTATCTCTGCAGGTCAGTGTCCTTCTCATAATAGCAGCAATCCTCTGTGTTACCTTCACCACCTTTGCAATATGTCCCCTAAACTTCAGGTTTCTATCAACCCCAGATCTCTTGTCTCCCCTACTTCCTCCAGTATAACTCCTCCCATAGAGTATGCAGCATCCCATCGATGTTTCCCAAACCTCAAGACCTTACATTTTGCTGCATTAAACTGACACCCCCCATTCATTTGCCCATCTATCTAGCTTATTTAAATCCTCTTGCAAGGCTACCACATCTGAACTATTACTAACAATCCTTCCCAGCTTCGCATCATCCACAAACAACTGAATATCCCCCTGCAATCCACGGGCTATGTCATTGATATAAAGGTTAAACAATATAGATCCTAGTACTGAGCCCTGTGGGAGCCCACTTGTAACCCTCTGCCTACTGGAAACTACTCCACCATACACAACTCTCTGATACCTATCAGACAGCCAATCCTGAATCCAGTTGACCAATCTGACATCCAGACCCATGTGCTGCAACTTAAATATCAGCTTATCATGTGGCACCCTGTCAAATGCCTTCGCCAAGTCTAAGAAAATTGCAGTGCCTTTCCCTCATCTAATGTTCTTGTAACTTTATTATAAAAGGCTAGCATATTGCTAAAACAAGAGCGTCCTTTCACAAATCCATGTTGATTCTCACAGATAACATTACACTCATATGCCAAATGCTGTATACGGTCCCTCACTACTTTCTCCAAGATCTTAACAACTACTGATGACACACAGACTGGCCTATAATTAGACACTTCCAGTCTGTTACCACCCTTATGCAATGCCACTATCTTACCTTCCTTCCATTCCTTGGGCACCTTTGCCAAAGCCAGACTTTCACTGAAAAGCCACGTTAGAGGCACTGTACAGTCCTGAAACCATCTTTGTCATCCGTCTTTGTATCCTTTCAACAGTAAATTTATCCCCTTCAAATCCTGGGGACCAAATCTGAGAACAATAGTCCAAGTGTGGTCTGATCAGAGACTTATAAAACGGAATGATAACCCTCTTATCTCTGCAGGTCAGTGTCCTTCTCATAATAGCAGCAATCCTCTGTGTTACCTTCACCACCTTTGCAATATGTCCCCTAAACTTCAGGTTTCTATCAACCCCAGATCTCTTGTCTCCCCTACAATTCCCTAGCACATTCTCTCAAAATTCGTGGTGAAATACCATCTAGTCCCACAGCTTTACTGACATCCAGAGTACTCAGTATCTGAAACACACTCGCCTCCTGTACCTCCAGACCTCGAACCAGTCCTATCCCTCTATCATTAAAACTGACTCCTCTAGGATGAAATACTCCAATAAAGTGTTCATTGAACAATTCCACTATGTCCTCTGCATCAATCACTCTATTCCCATTTTTATCCCACAACATCATTCTTCCACAGTCATTTCTCCTCCTACTGGCCACATAGCTAAAAAAATTCCCTAGGATTTTCTTTGAATCTTAGGGCCAATCTCCTCTCATATTCCAGTTTCGCTTTCCTTACCACACTAGTCACTCTTCTGGCCTGTGTCTTATATTCTTCACGCATCCTCTCTTCACCTGTCTCCTTATATCTCTTCCATAGCCTCTTTTTCGCATGCAATTCCTTTTTAATATTGTTTGTCATCCTCTTCTTCACTCGTGGTATACAACTTACCATTGCTCATAACAAATATTCTTTCACAATTTCCCACGCACTAGTGATATCCCAGCCTTCCAATTCCTTCCTCCATGAAACTTCCCGAAGTTGACGTCTAAGACTATTATAATCACCTGCCTTATAATTCCACATAAGTTCCCGTCTCTTTGATACTCCTTCATGTCTATTCATTTTCCAAGTCAACACCATATGGTCACTCTCTCCAACTGGTGGGAGAGAGACGTCAACTCAGTTATTATCAACTCTTCTGATGCTATAACCAAATCCAAAACTTTTGAACCTCTTGTTCCCTCTGTTACATGTTGCCTAAGACATTTGTCCCTCAAGAATTCTAGAAATCCCATTCCCCTATTGCTACATGCATCTTCCTCTCTCCAATTTATACTACTGAAGTTAAAATCTCCCATAACAATCATTCTATTTGCACTTGCCAAACTTAGCTGTCTAAACATCTCCTGGTCCCCATCCTCTGTGCTCCTGGGTCTGTAGCAACATTTGTCTCACTTCCTTCCAAATTCTCCACTCTGAGGACATAGGTCATCACTTATCATAAGCAGTACCCCACCACCACGCTTTCCCCTCCTATCCTGACGAAAAATGCTATACCCAGCGACTTCTATTCCTGTTGTTATATCCCCTTCTGTCAACCACGTCTCAGTGATCGCAATAATTTTTGGCCAGGCTGATGCTATCTGCGCCACCAATTCCTCTCCCTTATTCCGGATACTCCTGGCATTAGTATAAAGCATATAAATGCCATTGTTTCTATACCCAGCATTATCCCTTCTAGACTCCACTGGGCTCGGTGTTACCTGACGTTGTCTCCCTTCTCCCAAGTATCCATTCCCACAAGAGGCCACCCCTGCTATCATCCTCCCTGGGACACACTGACTCGTTCAGAACAGCAATCTCTCCAGATGCCTACGTCCTTCCTCATTCAAATGTAAACGGTCTCTCGCATACAATTCCTCTCTTTCCTCAAACGCACTCCAAGCATCGCTATTATGCCATTCAATATCACCGCTCTTCTGCTCAGCTCATCATTATCATACCTAGGCAACACACACACTATTTATCCTCTCTCTGTCTTCTTCCGTACAGTCTCAAGCAAAAATATCGTATCTCTCGCTGCCCGACTTACGTTACCACTCAAGTCATTCGTTCCTACCATCACAATCATCTCATCCATCCTTTCACCTCTCTTAATTGCCATAGCCACCCTTTCTATTGTTCCTCTGGCAAACACTCCTCACGCATCCTATCTTGAACACCACGGATCATTGAGTCGCCATACATTATACCTCTTACCATTCCCTTACTCCTATTGTTTCCATTCTCTCCTCTTCTTTCATTCCCATACCTCTCTCTCCTACCGTTTCCATTCTCTCCTCTTCTAGCACTTCCATATCTCTCTCTCTCATTCCGTCTCTCCTACTGTTTACATCCTCTCGTCTGCTAGCATTCCCATACCCCTCTCTCATTCCCTCTCTTCTACTGTTTCCATTCTCTCCTCTTCTAACACCCCCATACCTCTCACTCATACTCCCTAAATTCTCTCTCTCTCCTACTCTGATTCGCCTTGCATTTATCTCTTCCATTCTCCTAATCTTATCTTTCATACTTCTGCTCTCATTCACAAGACATTCCACCTCCTCTTTCAACTCATCTATCTCCCTCTGCAGGTCAGTCACTCTTAATCTAAATTCACTCTCCCAAACAAAACCATCTCCTAAACTTTCACAATCACTCACACCTTCCACACTATCAACTATTATTTTCTCATTCTCTCCTATCACACTACTTGTCTTCCTACATTCATTCCCCATTCCTGGAGCAACAAAGTCGGATATCGATATATCTAATGTACTTATTTCCTCCAACTGCCTGCATTTTGCGCACATACACTCTCCACTCTCTTTAACAAGCCACATATGTAATTCCCAAGACGCATACATGCCGCAAGTACTGCATGCCACAAAGTCCCTTATGATATTGCTAATAATTGAGTTCTTAAATGGCGGAGGACTTGGCGTTACACCACTTGCGACTGCTGCTAAATCCACCATCATTCCTTACTGCCGATTAGCGTAATCTTTAATAATTATTCAATTAATAAATAAGAGGAAAAAAAAGTACAAACATCAGAACATTTAAGTACTAAATATAATTAAATAAAATGAAATATAACTAAATACAGTAACTTAGCTTCGTTTTGTCTTCCACCATTACGCGTTCGATTCCGACATCCGATTTAAGATAGACTGTCAGTAAAGTTTGTGCTCTGAAGAGTATAGAAAGAAATTGTACAGCTCTTTGTGTAGAGGACATAAATATGAAAGTGAAAATAAATGTCTGAATAAGCGAGTAGTGAACATTATGAGGTATTGTATGTAGTAGGAGTGGATAGAATGAAATACTTAGCTGGATGTTGCTATAGACTAGATAATGTGGAGGGCAGTGACGATGAAATATATAAGCAATTTAGCCATGCAAATAGGAAAAGGATGGTCATTATGGTTGATTTTAATTATAGCTAGGGGTGAGATAGCATCCAGAAGTAAAGAAAACAGATTTTTCGAGTTTTTCAGACAGTATATAACAGAGGTAATGCTAGAATCGAGGGTCTTGTATTTGATCATCTTATCAGAGGATGTCATTATTGAGCAAATTTTATTTGCTTGAAACGTAGACTGTAATTTCTTGGCATCTTTAATTTATAAGATAACCAAGTGAAAAAACTTTCAACATAGAGATTCTTGGAGATTGCTATTGAAACCATTGAAGTATTTGAAAAGTTCAAATACTTTTCAAATTTTCAAGTAATTGAAGAGGTTTCAAATACTTCTTAATACTGATACTATCATACTGATTATTTTCTTATCACCCTATTTATATGTATTGATTGTTTTGATAAAGACAATACAAATTATAAATTACATATTTGTTGGAATAAGTGAGACATGGTTAGATGAGGATGACATCCTGACAGGAATAGAGATGGAAAGGTATGATGTGTTTCGTGAGGATAGAAGGGGTAAAAAGGGAGGGGGAGTGCTATTGATGATAGAGAAAGAGTTATGTCCATACAAGGTAGAGATGCAAGAGGAAAATGGGGCCAGTGGTTTTGAGGCAGTATGGTGTGAGATAGAGGTGAATAGAATCAAATACTTGGTGGGATGTTGTTATAGACCTGGTAATGTGGATGGTGGTGATAGTGAAATGTATAGTCAAATAAGCCAAGCAAATAAGAAAAGGGTGATCATTATGGGTGATTTTAATTATGGCAATATAGACTGGAATGAAGAGATAGCAACTGGAAGTAAAGAAAATGAGTTTCTTGAGTTTTTGAGGGATAACTACCTCAGACAGTATGTAACAGAGGGCACAAGAGGATTAAGGGTCTTGGATTTGGTCATCTCATCGGAGGATGTAATTATCAATGAGGTATCAAATCATCCACCAATTGGTGAAAGTGACCATGAGGTGATTACTTGGGTGGTTGCCAGCAGTGCAAGGACCCCAGTGAAAAAAGGGTATATGTGGAACTACAAGGGGGGTGATTATGAAGAGCTCAGGAGACAGCTTGCAGGTGTAGCATGGAATGAGGAGTTAGCTGGAAAAGAGATCAATGCAGCTTGGGGGATTTTCAAAAAATATTTAGTGGATGCAATGTCTAAATGTATACCACGGGTGAAAAGGTTAAATAAGTTAGGTGTGAGATGGATGAATAAAGAGATTAAGCATGCAATACAGAGAAAAAGGGCATTGTGGAGGCAGCATAAGAGAAGTGGAAGTAACCAATTTCATGAGTTCTACAAAGACCAGGCAAGGAGAGTGACTTGGTTGGTGAGAGTAGCTAAAGAGAGGTATGAACAGCAGTTAGCTAATGAAGCTAAAAAGAATCCTAGGGAGTTCTTTGATATGTAGCCAGCAAAAGAAAGAATGATTATGGAAGGATGACATTGATTGGAGGAAATGGTATAAAGACAGCTGTTGCAGAATGTGTGGTGGAGATACTTAATGAGCAGTTCATAAAGATCTTTCAATCTTGTGAATGTGACTTCATGGAGAGATTAAGAGCAGTTGATGATGGGGAGGAGAGACTGACTGTAAGTGAGGAAGAGGTGTTTGGGGAGTTGAGTAAACTAGATGTAAATAAGGCTGTGGGACTTGATAATATATCACCGCGTATTCTGAAGGAATGTGCCAGAGGGTTGACACCTGCCTTGACATATTTTTTTAATACGAGTCTTGCACTTGGTCAAATCCCTAAAGAGTGGAAGGAGGGCAAGATTGTGCCACTTCATAAAGGAGGTGATCAAACTCAAGCATCAAACTATAGGCCTATCTGTGTGTCAGGTGTTGTGGTTAAGTTGTTGGAGAAGCTTGTGAGAACTAGGATCCAGAGTTGGGTTGACAACAATGGTATAATCTTTGATGGACAGCATGGATTTGCTAAAGGGAGGTCATGTTTTAGTAATCTACTTACTTATTACAATAAAGTGACTGCTTCCTTGGACAGAGGAGAAGGATACACAGTAATATATTTGGATTTTGCAAAAGCTTTTGATAGAGTACCTCATGATAAGTTGACAGTCAAACTAGAGCAGATGGGGTTGGATATTAGATTAGTGCATTGGATTGGAGACTGGCTATCTGATAGGTATCAACAAGTTGTGTATGGGGGTGCAATATCCAGGAAAAGGAAAGTCACTAGTGGAGTGCCTCAGGGATCTGTTTTAGGGCCATTACTATTTAAGATTTGGATGGAGATATTCAGTTGTTTGCAGATGATGCAAAGTTGGGACGAACCATAAAGAGTAGTGAAGATGTTGTGGTCTTGCAAGAAGACATAAATTGAGTGATTGGGCAAGCAAATGGGGATGTGAGTTGAATGTTGCAAAATGTAAGGTTTTAAAATTTGGAAAACAAAGATGGGATGCAGAATTTATGCTTGGTGAGAATATATTGTTGGAAGTAGAGGAAATAAGAGATCTGGGAGTGATAGTGGATAAGGATCTAAAATTTAGGTCACACATCGCCAAAATTGTGAAGACAACACAAAAACTTCTGGGAATGATGAGGAGGACACTGACGTGTAGAAGTAGGGAGATTCTTGTTCCATTGTATAAGGCTTTGATTAGGCCACACATGGACTATTGTGCCCAAATTTGGTCACCTGGTTTTCAGAAGGATGAAGAGATGTTGGAAAGGGTCCAAAGGCGACTGACTAAGGTAGTTTCTGACCTCTGGAATGTTGAGTATGAGGAAAGATTGAAAAGATGTAATTTGCAGAGTCTAGTGGAGAGAAGGAAGAGGGGAGATATGATAGAGACCTACAAGTTGGTAAGGGGTTGTTATAGGATCAATGGTGGAGAAGTTCTACAGAGAATAGTGGGAGATCATTGGAGAACCAGAGGTCATGCCTGGAAACTGTATAAAGAGGGTGTGAGTAGGGGAGTGAGAGGCAGGTTTTTTTCGTGCAGAGTTGTGAATGATTGGAATGCCTTGCCTGAGAGTGTGGTGTCTGCTAGGAGTTTGTATGTGTTTAAGACCCGGTATGATGAGATGTGTGTGAGATAAAAGGACCTCCTAGATGAGTCTTTGACTCCATGAGGTCTTGTTTAATAATAATAATAATAATAATTTAGTTTAATCCTTTATCCAAGTGTAAGCAAACAAAGTTTGCACCTGAACTCATGGCAAAAGTGGACTGAGGATACTAAGGAAAGTGATGAGAACTCACTCCACATTTGCCATGAGTTGCCCCAGTCCTGAAGATACTTCAGGTGCAAACTTTGTTTGCTTACAGTTGGCAACAATACAAATTAATATTTTCTGTAGAAAGTAACTTCGGAATGTTTCTTGAATTTTATATGCTATACATAACTTGGATTATAAGAAATATATATATTTTTGGGTTCCTCAATGAGCTTTGTAGATCCCCATATGTAGTAGTAATAGGTATTGTACAAAGACTTCTCATAAGCTCAGAGGAAAGAAATATACTGTATATTCTTGTATTTTTTTGTATTTTCATCAGGTGTTGTAATATCTATAAATTCACAGTATGTAAATTTATTTTCTCTGTTTGTAATTCTATAAAGAAATAAATCAATTCCTTGATGTTTTAATATGTTTGAGATCCCTAGCAAAAGCTGACATTGTAAAAATTGTCTTTATTTTGTAGCTTAAAGGAATGAGCTGGTCAGAAGCAAAAATCGAAACAAACAATATGTTGAATATGCTACAAATGACAAACAAGAAACATTCATTATCCAAGACTTTATCTGGAGGAATGAAGAGAAAGGTGTCACTTGGCATAGCTATTACTGGTGGGTCTGAGGTAAAGGTTATGTATATAACATTCTAAGGTATATAAAACTGTGCATCCAATTGATTCAAGAAACATCATCCTCTAAGAGGAGTTGGAAGCTTGGATTATCAATATTTATTTAGCATAATTTATTAAGAGAATAATTATTTTCCTTTGAATAACACATAAATAACAGGCAATTATATACTTGGTTTTAATCCTTTACCCAAGAAAGCAAAACAATGTTTTTCACATGAGTGAAATATATTCACGTCTGAACTATTATATGCCCACAGTTAATATAACCGGGGCTGGCAATGTGCCAAGAAAAGTCAATTCATGCTGAAGGAGAGAAAGAAATAAAGGATGTACGAATTGGTCACCAACATGCGAAATCAACATGCTTTGTATGTAAAATTTTCCAACTGTTATCACTTTAAAAACTACAATGTTCATAAAAGAAAAGTTAATTTTCTGACGTAACAATAAACAACACATCCCACAAGACAGATTGATTATCCTATTATCGGAATGGATTCTCCTTCTGACATGCGCAGAAGTGTTAAAGGGTCTCTCATCTGTGGATGTACAGTACTTGTATATAGAAGCTAATGACTTCACATCACTTGCCTTAGTATGTATCCCATAATGGGAAGAGTCACTACCCAGACCAGTTTCGACCTTTAAAGACACCATGGTTAAAATAATGCAGAAATTATATATACCTCATATACAAGTAGCCAAAAGGTGCTAGACCTTATTAATAAAAATAAAAATCTCTGGATGAGAGAAAGATGTTAAGTTTTTTTACCTTGGTTCTACTATACATTAAGGATACCAAGAAATTATATACTTGGTTTTAATCCTTGACCCAAGGTATACAAGTATTAAAACCAAGTACAGGTATCCCCCGATTCACGCATTTAATTAATCCCTCGATGTTACCGCATATATCAAAATCGTGTTAATCAAATCTAATAATCAATGGTAAAAATTACAATTCGTTCATGATCGATTACTGTATTGATAATTCGTTTTATATGGTACTCTTTTAGGAAAGATAAAAAATGAATGCAAAGTAAATGTTTAATAAATACTTGTACCTACATTATTTAATGCAATTTTTTTATCAAAAAAAGTTATCAAGAGTCATTTGAACAGTTTTAGTTTTTTTCTTATTGGCATAAATCCAGACCTCGGCAAACAAGCAATAAAACATAAAGAAAAAACACTGCAAATATAATACATGATGGTACAAATTAAGTGGATATTGAATCCAACATTATTTCATAGCGAATATAGAAACTACAAGAGTTTCGTGCCGAATATATAGAAACTAAAAGTTTCGGCTTATGCAAGCAGAAACAACCTTATGGGCAACTCGTCGTAAAGGTAGAGTTGCTCCAGATCACTTTCCTTAGTATTTTCCATAATACAAAGCACATCTCCTAGAGCAGTGTTTCTCAAAGTGTGGGACACGGACCCCCAGGGTCCACGAAAGGACTTCAGGGGGGCCGCGGCAATTTTCGGCTATGCATCATTAACGCATGGAATAAAATTTAACTTTGAGATCGTAAAACGTTTCTATTGTATCACTGAATAAGGTACAGAGACATCTGTAGGCTGTGTAATATGTTTCTCAACAAATAGTGCAATTAGAGACAACTTGGTAAAAACGGAACTAATGAATCGCATGACCCCTCCCACATAAAATGCTGTACAGTAGACAATCAAAACCATATGGTGCACCGGCAACATATGGTTTTGTTTGAGTGAACGTGTTAAAACTAATAAATATATAGTGAATGTGTTTCAGATATTATATGAGGAATTCGGTTGAAGAGAATTAGCATTTCAACTGAATTGTCGGCTTGCTTTTGTCAATTAGTAGCGCGATCTTTTGTCAATTAGTAGCGCGATCTTTTGTTAATACTGCACCAATCATATGGACGTCTTCATAGCTGCTTTATCTCTACGGGCCTACCGTTGCTGTTTGTTTCGAGTTCTGCATTCACTAGCCCATTTGTTGAAGGACTGTTCATTAAATATGGTAATTTCTTTTTAGCTTTCAAATTCTTAAGTATGGATCACTAGTTAAAGACTGGATTTTTAAAATGTGCAAAAGAGAGGAACATAGTAGATACAAGCAGCTGTCAGCAACAAGAAAATGTTGATATTGTATCTGGATCAAGTCAAATTGATAAGTGTGTGTCATCTGACATCTCTAAAGAACTAACTAGGAAGAAGATGAGAAAACTTCGTAAGTACGATATAAATTACTTGAAATGTGGATTTTCATGGACGGGAAATGAAGAGGAACCTATTCCATTATGTGTAATTTGCGGTGAAACTTTAAAAAATGAAAGCATGAAACCATGTAATTTAAATCGCCATTTTGAATCGAAACATAATGAATGCAAGGACAAACCTGTCGAATATTTTCAAAATAAACTAAAAAATTTAAAAGAATCTCAAAAAGTGATGTCGATGATGTCAGGTGAAAACATGAAGGCTTTAGAAGCTTCATATCATGTGTCGCTATTAATAGCAAAAAGTGGTGCAGCAGAAACAATTGATGAAACTTTGGTCAAGCCTGCAGCAAAAATAATAGCGGAAATTATGATCGGAGATAATGCAAAAAGATCTTTTGATAGGATTTGTCTTTCAAATAGTACCGTTCATCGAAGAATCACTGAAATGGCTGAAAATATAAAACAAACATTGTTATCCAATATACGTAAGGGTCGTTATTATGCGTTGCAGGTAGATGAATCCACCGACATTACAAATTTTGCAAATCTTCTAGCGTTTGTTAGGTATGAAAAAAATCAAAAAATTCATGATGACCTTTTATATTGCCAACCCTTGCCAGAACATACAAAGGAGAAGAAATATTCAACAGCATAAATATTTATGCATCAAAACAAGCTTGATTGGAAAAGTTGTTTTGGAATAAGCAAGGACGGAGCGAAATCCATGGTCGGATATAAAAAAGGTCTTGTTTCAAGGATTCAAGCTGTTGCACCAAATGCAAAGTTGACACACTGCATACACAGGGAGGCTTTGGCTACACATATGATGTCTACATACCTAAGAAAAGTTCTTGATGAAGCTGTAAAATCATAAATTATATTAAAGGCCATCCTCTAAATGCCAGCCTTTTCTCTCAACTTTGCAAAGAAATGGGAAGCAACTATACACAACTTCTTTTCCATACCAATGTTCGTTGGCTTTCTTGTGGAAAAGTTCTTACTTGTTTATTTTAACTTCGGAATGAACTACAAGTTTTTCTTGATGAAAAGTTTGAATTGAAAAAGTATTTACATAATTGGAAATGGCTCAGTCAGTTAGCATACCTGGCAGATATATTTACTGTATTAAAATCAGCTAAGCTAACGCCTTTTTTTATTCCCGTATACGGGAGTAGGCGAGGCCATTTAGCCCTATCTAACTTTTGGAGACTGAGTGGGCAGTTCAATCTCCACTGGTACCCAATCAGAGACAGATGGCCCAAGGCTATCACTAATTAAGCGGTACGCAGTGAAGAGAGACGGCTCAAATGTGCCGCCATCTCGTGGTCCCTAACCCTAACACAATATATTTAATGTCTGAAATAATGTGGGTTCTACGGTCGATTTTCTTGAGTTTACAGGACGAAAAACCCGAGTTTCCGGGAGGAAAAACCTGCTTGCCCGTGCCAGAGATCGACTAACTCGGGAACCGGTCGAAAAAAGGCTTAGAAAAATTTCCTCTAGTCGCCGACTAGACTCGAAACCAAGTCTTCCTTCGTGCGGCCAAGCGTGGCGGTGTGCAAACGCCACATCCGCTGAGCTACACAGGCTTTGCTTGTATTAAATAGTCTTAATTTATCTTTAGACGGCAAGGAAATTTCTATATTTCATGTCCAAGATAAAGTGAACGCCACGTTGGCAAAAATGAAGTTATGGCAAAAGTGGATTGGTAATGGAGAATTTGACACGTTTCCATTGCTTCATGAATTGCTCGCAAGTTCAAATGAGCAAATTGATGATGATGTCAAAATTACTATCATGCAGAATTTAAAAGCTTACAAATCTAGAAAAGTATTTCCGTGAATTGGACATTAATACTGAGTGGATAAGATACCCTTTCAATAAAAACAAATTTTTGCCAAAGGGTCTCGTCAATTGAAGAACAACAACTTTTAGAACTAGCTTCTGATGGTTTCCTAAAAAATAAATACAGTGAGAATACGTTATCATCATTTTGGCTACAAATACAGAATGAATTTCCTGAATTAACAGATAAAGCTCTAAAGTTCATTTTTCTATTTCCAAGTTCATATCTGTGCGAAGTTGGATTTTCTGCCCTTGTAGATATTAAGACGAAGAAGAGGAATCGCATTATAGATGTCGAACCGCATCTGAGATTGAAATTAACAACTATAGAGCCAAATTTTGCTGAAATGTTATCTCACCATAAGCAATTTCGCTCCTCTCATTGATGATAAATTATTTCAAGTGAGTAAAACTTTATAATATCTTTATAAAGTTTGTTCTATTAAAAATAAATCATATTTTTTGTTTACATGAACATATAAATTCAAATAAAATAGATATTTAATTTTTTAATATTTTAAATTAATTTATTTGTTTTAATTAATTTATTTATTTTTGAATTAATTAGGGATACTTGGTAATAATGAAAATTTAAGAAGGGGTCCACAGATATCTGAAGTTTGAGAAACACTGTCTTAGAGGACATGTATGATAAATGTTGAATCCGACATTATTTCATAGCCCAATATAGAAACTACAAGAGTTTTGTGCTGAATATATAGAAACTAAAAGCAACCTTATGGGCAACTCGTAGTAAAGGTGGAGTAAGCTGCAGATCACTTTCCTTAGTATTTTTCATAATTTAAAGCACATCTCCTAGAGGACATGTATGATAAATAAGCCTTTGGCTCTCTATTTCAGTAATACATGGTGATTTATTTTCAGTTACAATCTAGAAATTATTGAACAAAGAATAAAAAACAACTAAACCATGCTATACTGACATTGGAGGTCACGGTATCTCTTAGATACAGGTTACTGTCAAATATGACAAACTTTTACATAACATGTGTTAAACCAAACTTACAGCAAAAAACAGTGCGAAATATCACTCATAACATATGAGTGCACACTACTCATGACCTTCAAGCTATCCACTGAATTGTGTAAGAATATTTATATTAAACATTTTGCATGCATCTGTCAGATCAGCTACGAGCTCCGCAGGGTTAAAGGCGCATTAATCAAAACGCTTGCCGTATATATCAAGGGATTGCCACAGTAATTTCGCCACATTAATCAAATCCACGTTAAGCAAGGGATACCTATATGTATTATTTCTTGGTATCCTTAATGTATAGTAGAACCAAGATAAAAAATTTTCAACACGTAAATAATAGGGTATAATAGTACAGGAAGATGGTTTAATGTTAAATCTGGTGAGACAAGGATGTACATTATCCCCTCTGTTATTCATTATCTATCTGGATCACATTATGAAGGAAAGTGGTATTAAACCTGATATCAAAATTGGAGATGTTAATGTCAGCTCTTTGCTTTATGCGGATGATTGTTATACTTCTAAATAAATCTGCTACAAATCTGCAAGATTCTCTGACTAAATTGAATAGCTGTTGTAATACATATGGTATGAAGGTCAGCAATAAAAAGACAAAGACAATGAAAATAGGCAGAATCATTGAAAATGCCAACTGTGTTGTGAATGGAGAACCTGTGGAACAAGTAAAACATTTCAGCTCCTTAGGCACAATTTTTACCGAAGATGGTAAATTAAATATAGAAATAGACAACAGAATCAGCAAAGCTGGTATGGTGGGAAGTCAATTGAATAAATTCATATGGAATAAGAGAGAAATTAGTCGGAACACTAAATTAGCCGTATACAAGACAGTGTTCAAACCAGTTTTAACTTATGGATCTGAGAGCTGGGTCAGAAGTAAAACACTTGACCAAAGACTAGAGACCACAGATATGAGAGTCCTGAGAAAGATTAGAGGCGTGAACAGATGTCATCAATGGCAATATCATATTAAAAATGAGGATATTAGGAAATAAATTGACATTGTCAACATCCAGGAATGCATTAGCAGAGCTAATCTCAGGTGGTATGGTCACTTAAATAGAATGGGAGAGACAAGATTAGCAAAACAAGTGTTCTCTGCCAGGTTGGCTGGAAAACGACCCAGAGGAAGACCAAGATATAGGTGGATTGATACGGTACAAAGTGCCTTAGACAATAGAAATATAAGATCTGATAATGTTGGAGTCTTGACAAGTAACAGACTGATTTGGAGGAAAATTGTAGATAGGAAGTTGGTAATGATGTAATTTTTTCATGTAGTACTGTCATATCCTGTACACCCCTTGAGGGTACATGGCAGGAATTTGATGATGATGGATAATAGGGTTTTTCTCGGACACTTGATTTTTTTTCCTTCTGCAGAACAGGCAAATCAGAAAGAAAACACATAGAATTAACTTAGAAAAATACTGTTTAGTGAATGGTATTAGATGGTGGATTGTACATTGTGGACAATGTGCTGTGTATTGTAGATGTGGTCTCCACAATGATCACTGGACTCTATGGAAGTGTTGTGTAATAATAATATTTATATACACGTGACCATGTCAGAAAGAAAAAGAAACATGAACTCTATTGTATATCTCACATCTATACATTTTATTTTAAAGTTCACATTGGAAGAAAAAATTTCTGGAATGATTTTTTTTTAAATTTTAATATCATAATCATCATCGTTTTGTATTTTGGTTTAAGCCAATAAGAATACAATTTAGTCGGCTAAATTCCAAATTGCCAGCCCATCCTTGTTCGTTCAGTATCCAGGTAAATACCCAAGAGGATGCACCACAAGAAGGTGAGGATTGGACATTAGGTCAGAAGCCCTGGTCGGTTCTCCGCATTCCTTTAAAGGCTATGTGGAGGTCTCCTCTCGGTTATACAACTTTGATCCTTATTTTTACATCATTAAAATATTTGTGAAGCCATTTCAGTTTTATTTTAAGCAGATCATTTGCAGGGGCATATGACAACAAAATGTGTTGAAAATTTATATTGCAGTAGCTGCATTCGAGCATTATTAAAATTAAGAATTGAGTGTGTAATCAAGAATGTGTTCCTGTGGTTCAATTTTATTTTCATTCAGATCTTTGACAAAAAATATTCATGATAATTCTAGCCTGAATATTTTTTGTCAAATTTGACCTGAGATGTGAATATTCTTTAAAGTTAACAGTAGTAAAGTTCTTTGATAAGAAAGCAAGCATTCGTTTAAATAATTCTGACTGGATTATGAATAATGAACTCTTCAAATACTACTATGACCACTCTTATTTAATTTATATATCAACAGTGTATAGGTCAATTTTGAGAAAAGCTATTCCGTTGTTTGCATTTGCTGATCTCTAAATTGGAGTGAAAAAAGTGATTAAGATCTCTGATGTGATTAGAGTGCTTTCCTTAACCTAATATTGGTCAGTAGGGATGGCAATGCTACCGTGCAATGGTCAGCTTTGTATGGAGGCAGTAGCATCCCCTCTTTCAAAAACTTTCATTCTGCAAAAAGTTGACATAGCCAGATGAACTCATGGCATTAACAGACACTGAACTCCTAGCCTTAGTTGCTTTGGCCTTACTTCTAAAGAACAACAGCCACAAGCATTGATTAGGCTAAATCTAGATTTTCATGTTCAGTTCTGGCCACTTGGATGCTTAAGTGATAAAGAAGCATTAAGAGTATACAGAAGTGAGTGTCTAAGATTGTCTAATGATTGGAATGTTGAATGAGGACATATTAAGGGAATGTGCTGTGCAGAGTTGGCAGATATTATTATTGCACCCTCCAGTCAGCAGACTCATCATGGGAGGTTCATTCAACTGACAATATGTTAATCATAAAGAATCTTAAAATCCTTAACACTCGTTGCATTAACAAAACATTCTGGTAATGCGTTCCATTCACTGGCAGTTCTCCATGTAAAAAAATCTACTCTTCACCATACTCTTTTTGTAATCTCATCTAAATTAATCTGATAAAATCCATTCACTAACTTAAATGTCTCTATTATATCACCTCTTTTCCTTTTATCCATATTTTATCAACCTCTCTCCACAGCCAGCAGTCCAAAGTCCTGATGTTGTCTTAGTCACTCACCTCTGGACCCTCTCCAGTGTCTCCACATCACACTGAAAACCAGGTGACCAGATCTGAGCACAACTGAGAGATACAATTGATCATTTATTGAGAGATATAAGTTGATGAAAGGTGCTATCAGATAAATATAGGCAAAATATTGCACCAGATGCAGCTTATGCCAGAGAAAAATGGAAAAACATAGTGCTGCAGCATTAGACCTAAATGTCCATTAAGCTGTTGAAGAAGAAGAATAGGTAGTGGAGAATGAAGTGTCATACCTGAAAATTGTATAAGGAAATGAAGAAGAGATAGATTTTTGCATGGAGAATGGTAAGTGAGTGGAATACATTGCCAGATTGGGTGCTGAATGTCTTCAAGCTGAGGTATGATATGTATCATGATCTAGAAAGTGACATCCTGCAATGGGTCTTAACTCCAAGGAATCCTGAAAATAATACTAATACCATATAGACTTCATGGCAAAGGAAGATGTTGATGTCAAATTAACACAGTTAATCTGGTGTTCACTGAGTCAAATTAACTCAGTGAACACCAGATTATTAATTGCATTCTGTTGTTTGCATTTACTGATCTCTAAATTGGAGTGAATAAAGAGATGATCTCTGATGTGATTAGTGCTTTCCTTAACCTAATATTGGTCAGTAGGAATGCCAATACTACTGTGCAATGGTCAGCATAAATTGGAACAAATTAAAAGGAGGAAAGGACGTGGGGGAATGATATGAAATATATGCAGCTCAAGATAGATTAAGTAAAACACATGATAGGAAAAGACAGTTTATAAAGTGGAGTTGTAGTTCACATGATACAAATACCATTAACGAATGTCCAAACAATTTTTTGGATTATTTATCATTCTTATGCTTCAACTTGGGAAGAGTGGTAACAGATCCCAATTGATGTTGCTACACAGTTTAAATCTGATTGTCAAGTTGACATTTGTAGAACACCTGCTAAAGAAATGCCTACCCACATATCTGCACAGTGTATCATATATATATATATATATATATATATATAAAAAAGTTTTGAAAAGAGAAAAGTTTTGAAAGAGGTGAAAAAGGAGATCTTCGAAAAGATGCTTAAATAATGTGGTATCCCTAGAGTTTGAAGAACAAATAGGATAAATCAATGTGCAACCTTATTAAGCAAGAGATCCATGAGAAGATAATCTGGAAGGAATATTCAGAGAATAAGGGTGAGAGGAGTTAATACAGGCAATCCCATATAACATGGTACCTACTACAACATGGTTTCACTCTAACACAGTGCCTAATGGCAAAGGAAAATGTAGATGTCATGTATTGTCAAATTAATGTTAATCTTTTTAGCGTTCTGAATGTAATGCAACATGGTTTTGCCCTAACACAGAGAGCTATGGCTATCCTTGCGCAATGTTATTTTCAAGATTTTTTTTTTGCAAGGGGAATCCTGTTATTATGTTGGAAGTATCCAGAAAATTCACTGAAAACAATTAATTGAAAGATAATTTATAAAACAGCAATTTACCAAAAGGCAATTTATCAAAAAAACAATTAATCAAATAAATCAAATAAACAATTACTCAAAAAAGCAATGCATTGAATGGCAGTTAATCAAAAACATAATTTATGGAAAGTAACTTATCGAAAACCAACAGTTCATCGAAAAATCAAAATTTGCTGAAACTACAAATCATCAAATGAACAGTTAATTGAAAGGTGAATTATAAGATGTGAAGCGAAGTGTATTTATCAAAAATAACTGCAGTTTTAATTGATAAACTTGTGATGTACTTGAAGCTTAGCATGATTTATTGGTTCCCTTTAATGTAGACGTGTATGCTCCTTTTTTTTTTTTAGGTATGTTCCTTTCAGCCAGTGTATTTGTTTCATGTATTTTACGTGTGTTTTACACAATCAGGAAAAGATGTAAAAAATATTAATTATTATTATAATTGTTATTCCCCTTATCCTCCTCTCTCTTCAACCTAATGGTTGGTGGAGTAGCAATGCTTACTAGAGAATAATTACAAAACAAGATGGTTTTTCCCATTGCCTTCTTTATCCAGTAAGTGTTTTATATTCGTAGATATGTGTATGTTCGTGGGGAGTAGTTTGAGGGATGAAATGGCCAAGTTCCCTGGAGTAAAACATTGCCATATGAGACTGGATAACTTGCCTTCATTTGAAGAGAACTAATAAAAATTTTTTGCATCCTACAAGTGACGAGAACTGAGGTCTTTCTAACTAAAGGGCTTCATTTATACCGACTGAACTATGGAGGCTCCATTATTATTAGTAGTAATAATAGTATTAGTATGATGACATCTGCACACTCACCAGTTATATGGGATGAATTTTACTAAGATTTGGTATTTGAACCATTTACAAAAATTTGTTGAACCATTCTAGTTTTCAGTTCAAGTATATTCGGGATTACAAAGGGACAACATGTTGACATTTTATATTGCAATAACTCTCTAACTTAGTGGAATATGTCCAAATGTCGGAAATTGCAAAACAAATAAGAAGTCTGTGTGGTTCAGTTTTAGTTTCAACAGGATCATATCTATTAGAAAATTTTGGTAAAGGAGTTATAATATAATAAGCTAACGCTTTTTATAGGGAGTAGGCGAGGCCTTTTAATCCTATCTAGTTTTTGGAGACTGAGTGGGCAGTTCAATCTCCACAGGTAGCCAATCAGAGATAGCTGGCCCATGTTTACCACTAATTATAGGCAGCCACTGATGAAGAGAATGACAAACAAGTGCTGCCATCTTTTGGTACCTAACACTAACAGGATATGTTACTGTCTGAAATAATGTGGGTTCTATGGTCGATTTTCTTGAGTTTACAGGATGAAAAACCAGTTTCCCAGATAAAAAACCCGCTTGCCCGTGCCAGAGATTGATTGACTCTGGAACTGGTCGAAGAAAGGCTTAGAAAAAGTTCCTCCAGTCAGCAACTAGACTCAAACTATAAGTCTATCTTCCTGCAGCATGGTACAGAGGATGCAAGCTCCACTTCCACTGAGCTACACAGCCCTTGGGAAAGGAGTTTCGAAATGATATTAATAATTCCGCTCTAGCTGGATGAAATTTTATAGTTTAGACCTATATTAAAATTTGTCAGTTTTGATTTCAATCTGATCATTGTTGTGAAAAAATTAGGTAGGACAAACTTTTTTTTTCTGAAGATAAATCACTATTTACACAATGAAGTAGCAGGTATGCTTGCAGAATAATGTAATAAAAAACAACAAAATAATTATAACCTTTCAATGACCACCTACATATGTTGTCTGCATCTTGGGTAATGTTAAGTATTCTTACCAAATACCTTAAAACAATAGTTTTGAAGAAAATTAATCTTTCGATGAATTATGAAAGAATTAATGAAAAAATTATCGTCAAATTTTTTTTTTTTTTGATCAATTGCATTTGCACCTAATCGTTGTGTGATGAACTGTAGTTCAACAAATTGTTTATTCAATACATTGCCCTTTCAATGAATTTCCACTTGTTAAATTGTTGTTCAATTAGTTTATTCGACAAATTGCTTTTTTTGATGAATAGTCTTTCAATAAATTGCCATTTGGTAAACTGCCTTTCAATTAACATAGTTTGCTGAATTTTCATGGAACCGGGGTTAATTTTTGAAATTTGCATTTTACTTTATGAATTCCTGCTGTTGATTCATTGGCCATTATTGGAAAATTTGTGACACACAGCTGTTTGCTGATGATGCAAAGATAGGTAGGATAATCAGGAGTGCTGCTGAAATTAGTACTTGAAGAATGATTTGAATATGCTGGAATTGTGGGCATGTGAAAATGGGTGTCATTTCAATGATAATAAATGTAAAGTCATGCACTCTGGTGTGATTAGATATCCACTGTTGTATTATATTGGTGAGATTATGCTTGAAGAAACTGATGAGACCAGGGATCTTGGAGTTTTAGTAGACAGGAAGTTGGAGTTCAAGGGTCATATAGCAAAAATTGTAAATACAACTCAGAGAATAATGGCAATGCTGAAAAGAACCTTGACATGTAGAGATGGGGAAGTCATTCTGCCTCTTTACAAGGCCTTGATAAGAATTCACTTGGATTATTGCATTCAGGTCTGGTCTCCAGACCTGCATTATTCATCATATCATCCCTCTTTCTCCTGTTTGCTAATGTCTACAGCCTAGAAATTCTCAGATTGAGAATTTCTAGGCTGTAGACATTATCAAACAGGAGGAAGAGGGATGATATGATTGAGACTTACCAACTTCTCAAAGGGTTATACAAAATTTTTGTAGATGGAATATTTCATTTTATAGAGGGTGGGAGAAGGACACAAGGGCATCCATGGATGTTGAGGATGAATGCTGTCAAGAAGGGGATTAGGGGCTAGATTTTTCTTTCATGGAGTAGTGTGCGATTGGAATGGACTGCTATTGGATGTTGTGTGTGCAAGTAGTGTGAATGAATTCAAGAACAGATTGTTGGTGCGGTTGGTGCGAATAGTATGGCTTCCCTCGGTGAGTTCCTGACTCCCTGGAGGTCTCTCTATTAATAATAATTCCTATATTTTATTTTGTTTGGAAATCCTAGTGATAATTTCTGTGCTATTCTTGTGCACTTGTTTGAGACCATTAAAAATTGTGACTGAAGCATGCATTTTATGACTTTAAGGGGTTTTTTTAAGTTATTTTTTTTTATTTGACCATTTATAAATTTTTCCAGGTATGTATTACAGAGCCTTGTTCTGAAGAACAAATTTAGAACCGTAATGAAGTAATTTATTTGTTGTGAGTTAAATTCAAGTTCTAAATTATGCCTATTGAAAGTAAAAAAAAAAAAAAGTACCAATCAAAAGGAACTTTATTTTTATAGAATTAAAGATACAATTTTGGATTGTCTTAAAAAAAGAGACATGGTAACATACGTTTTGTTTAAAAAGTTCAAATCTAAATGAACCAACAGTTGAGACCATAAAGAACAACTGAATAGAGAATTAGACTTTAATTGCTGCAGGATCTTTCATTTCCATAAATATAACCGTTTTTCCCTCAAGTAACAATAATTGAGAAAATGGAAAAAGTGCTTAAATATAAATGAACGATGAATGTACATTGTCTGGCATATATGTAACTCAGTTTGTAAAATGTTACTATTTTTAATAAAAATTAAGATTGAGAAGAGTTTCCAAAAGTTATGAAAAGATGGCATATTTTTGTTAGCTTTTGAAATGTAACTTTTTTTTTGTACTAGTTCTTATTCCCATATAACATGGTTTTGTACTAAACAACATTTTATAGGAATCTACCTACATTGTTATACGGGGTCACCTTTATATAAAGTGCAGTACAGAAAAATTGCAAGTATTGTACAGAAATCCGAGTCAGAGTATGAAAAGAAATTGGCTCTGTGGGTTAAAGGCAACCCAAATTAATTTTATCATTATGCAACAAGTAAAAGAAAGAATGAATGTGAAGAATAACTTTAATGAATAGAAATATGATCAGAAGCAGATGTAGTTTTAGATGATAAGTTCTCACTTTGCTAAGATCTGTCAACTAGGTACACGTAATATGGTGCATGATGCACTACATTGGATGAAGATCAAGAGATGAATGAGAAGTTCTAGAGCTGTTGCATGATCTGGATAAGAATTCAACAACAGTTACAGAATGAGATATTAGTACATATTAGAAAGGAATGTTCAGCTGAGCTGACTTGACATGGTTGTATAATTCGACTCTCACAGGAAAGATCCCATAATAATGGGAATAACGTATGATAATCCCATTATACAAGGGTGGTGCAAAGACCAATATGTCTAATTGTTGACTTCTAAGTATCTTGAGTGGTTATAAAGATGATCTGTATGCAAGTTACCGAATGGAGATCATGTCTGAATGATTTGCTCATGTTTTACTACTATGATACTGTTGAAGATTTTACCACTTGAAAGGCTGTTGCATAAATTCGAGAATTTATGCAACAGCACCCATTTATTCAAGTCAGTAGTTTATATTCAAATTTCATTTGAATATAAACTACTGACTTGAATAAATGGGTGATTGAGAAAAACTATCAGAAAGTGGCATATAGGGAGTGTGAATTTGCCAGATTTAATGTGACTAGTGGTGTTCCTCAGAGATTAGTTCTTGAATAATCGTTTCAATCTGTATATTAATTGGGTGGAAGTTACTGCATTAGTGATGACTGAAAAAACAAAAAACATAATATATTTATTTAGACAGAATATAAGAGACATAGAATTTTCATGGAGGATAGCGAAAACAGAATTGGGTGTGTTTTTACTGATGAACTGCATTCAGTTCATCAGTAAAAACACACCCAATTCTGTGGAAACACACCCAATTCTGGAAAGCAGTGCAGTGAGGCTTCTTCTTTTCAGCCATTTTCTGTCCACTGCTGGACGAAGGCCTTCTCCAGTTCCTTCCACCATTCTCTGTTCTTGGCAGTGATTGACCAATTTTTGCCAATAAAATGTGACAATTCATCACTCCACCTTCTTTTGGGATGTCTTTGGCCTAGTTTCCCTTCTTTTAGAATCCAGTTTGTTAGCATGGTGGTCCACCGCTCATCGTCTCTTCTGGATAGATGTCCAGCGCATTTCCATTTTAGTTACTTGTGGTGAAGAATGATGTCAGTGATATGAGTCTGGCTTCTTATCCAGTTGCTTCACTTCTTATCTTTTAATGTGATGCCTAGCACCAACTTCTCCATTTTTCTTTGAGTTGTTGCTAGTTTATTTTCCAGTGCTTTGGTTAGGGACCAAGTTTCACAACCAAATGTGATGACTGGAAGTATACATGAGTTAAATGTCTTCCTTTTTAAACAGAGTGGGATATCATTGTTTTGTAAAATGCTTTTCAGTTTTCTGAATGCACTCCAGGCAAGTTGAACTCTTCTAATTATTTCCTTTTGGAGTCCACAGTTTAGATCAATGAGATGACCTAAGTATGTATATGAAGAGACTCTTTCCAAGAAATTGTTTTCTATTATTATGTTTTTTTGGTATTATAAAATGATTAAACATGATTTAGTTTTTTCTCTGTTTATTTTTAGACCGATTTTTCTGCTTTCATGATATAGGTCTTCTATCATTATATTAAAGTCTTCTGGAGTGCTTTCAAAAATTATATCATCTGCATATCTTAGGTGTGTTAAGTTTCTGTTATTAATATTTATACTAAGGTTTGTCCAGTTTATATTATTAAATATTTCTTGAAGGACTGCTGTAAAGATTTTGGGTAATAGTCTTCTTGTTGGACACCTTTTTCAATTGATATTTTATTGCTACTCGTGTGAAGTTGAGTTGTTGCTGTTGTGGTGTGGTATATTTCCTGGAGGAAGTCCATATATTCTCCAGGAACTCCCTGATTTTGGAGTGCTTTGATTATTGCATTAGTTTTGATCGAATCAAATGCTTTTTCATAATCAATAAAGGCTAAACAGAGAGGCAATCTAGTGTAAAATAGATATAATGAACAAAACTATAAACTGTATAATAAATACTATGATAATGCCAAAGGCATTATATGCAAATGTGTATTGTCATCTTCTGACCTCCATGGAATCAAAAGACTCATCATGGAAGGTGTCTTTCTTTCTATCACACACACAGTTCATCATAGCATGCCTTAAATAGCCTCACATTAATTGCAGTCACTACATGCAGACAATGAATTTCCAATCATTCACTAATCTCCATGCAAAAATCCTGCTTCTTACTCCCTTGCTCACACCCACCTTACACAGTTTCCAGGAGTGACCTTTTGTTCTCTCCCCATCTTCTACCGTTTTGTGACAAACCTGTTCACCATTATGTTCATCATTAATCACCATCACCATTATTTTCATCATTAATCCAATGAAAAACCTCTTATCAACTTGTGTCTCTATCATATCTCCACCCTGTACCACTAAATTACCATTAGACTCTACAAATTGTATTTTCTCAAACCTTTATTTACTCAACATTCTCTGGAGACCAGAAACCACCTTAGTCAATTGCATCTGGACCCTTTCCAATATCTCTTCATCCTTTTAAAAACAGATGATGAAATCAATGTAGATCTACCATATGTGGCATAATTTAGGCCTTAATCTCTTTACAAGTCACTGTCCTCTGCATCATTTCCAGAATTCATAGTGCTGTCTTCACAATTTTAGCTTAGTGTCCTCTTAATTTTAGGTCTTTATCCTCTCATCCCAGATCTCTTATTTCCTCTGCCTCCTCCAGTATATTCCCACAGAGTGAGGATATATTTTAGGAGGTGGAGGAAATAAGATGGTATGCAGAGTATGATACTCTGTATCTCATCTGCTTTCCAAATTTAAAAACCATATACTTTGCAACATTAATCTACTTTGCATAATCTATAAACAATTCCCAGGTGTCATCTATCTGTGTGCATCAAGGGTCTGTTTTAGGGTCATTGATATTTAACCTGTATGTTAATGACACCAGGGAAGATCTGAATTGGATAATTTTCTTCTTCCAGAATACTGCTCCTCCCATACACAACTTTATTGATACCTATGAATCAATATCCAATCTAGCACACTAATCTATTATCCAACTCCATCCATTTCAGCGTGCTTATTAACTTACTGTGTGGCAATCTATCAAAAGCCTTCACAATAACTAACTATACTACTGTGTATGCATTTCTCTTTTCCAATGTACCTGTCACCTTATTGTAATAAGTTAGCAGATTACTTAACCATTAACATGATATTCCTTTATTTAACCAGACAAGTCTGCAATAGATATATAAACAATATGTGATTTTTCATTTTATATAAATCTACAGTATGCAATTAAATGTATCTTTTCCAGCTGTATACCATTTACTAGGTTTAGTTTCAATTTAAATTTTCAGTACTGAAACCCATGTAGTTTTTAGCTACCTTTTGTGGCACAGAAACTAATTTTAAAATGAAGTTATAACAATTTGTGCAAAAACTGTCATTAAATCTAATGCTTAATTCATTTCTTTTTAGTTCATTATTTTTCTCTTTAAAACTAAAAAATTAGTAAAATTTTCTTGCTTTTACAGATTCTTGTATTAGATGAACCAACAACTGGCATGGATCCAGAAGCAAGACGTGTAATATGGGATATACTTCAATCCATTAGACATGAAAAAACAATACTTCTGACAACTCATTTCATGGAAGAAGCTGATATATTAGGTGATCGTATTGCTATAATGGCAAAAGGAACCATTCAATGCTGTGGGTCTCCTGTATTTCTGAAGAGGAGGTTTGGTAGGAATCAGCCAATAAAACAGTTAAAATATTATTATTATTATTATAATGATTATTATTTTGGTAACCTCCATGGAGTCAACAGACTCATCGTGGGAGGCCCACTCAACCAGCATGTCTATCATAATGAGCTTTGAAGTCATTTACACTTCCTGCATTCACAATGCACTCCAGCAGTGCATTCATTCACTGACAACTCTCCACATAAAATCTACTCCTCACACCCTTCACCACATCTTTATACAACTTTCAGGGATGGCCCCTTGCTCTTCTGATTTTAACATCCACACTTTTTATAATTCCCTCTGTATTAATGTCATAGAATCCCTTAACTAACTTGAAAGTCTCCTATATCCTCTCTTTTTCTTATCTACTCCAAACTCTGTAATCCACATTCCCTCAAATGCTCTTCATAACCAACATGACAGAATCTTGATATCACTTTGATCATTCGTCTTTGGACCCTCTCTAGTGTTTCCACATCACAATGAAAAGTGACCAAATCTGAGCACAATAGTCTGTATGTGGTCTGACCAATGCCTTATATAAAGGTACCACCACCACCTCTTTATCTCTACATATCAATGTACTTTTTTTTATAACAGCAGCAATGCATTAAGATGTGCAGCTGTGCAACACTTGCGATGTGCCCTCGGGACTTCAGTCCAATGTTTACCATCACTCCAAGATCCCAAATTATTATTTTTTTTATTTTTTATTATTCAGGCCCCCATGGAGTCAAAAGACTCATCGTGGGAGTTCCTTCCTAAGAAATACAGTCTGTCAGGACTCATCGAGGGGAGGTCCTCCCCTGAGAAACACAGTCTGTCATACCACTCCTTAAACTCATTGACCGTTCTCGCTCTCACCACTCCATCAGGCAATGCATTCCATGGTTCAACCACCCTCCATGCAAAGAAACCACTTCTCACCCTCTTGCAAACAGTTGCCTTTCGTAACTTCCAGGGATGGCCTGTTGTCATCACTCCTTCCTGCTGTTCAACCAAGCGAAAGAACTCCCCAATGTCAACCCTGTAACCACATCTCAACCATTTAAAAGTCTCAATCATATCACCTCTCCTTCTTCTATGCACCAAACACTGCAGTCCACATTCCCTCAGCCGATCCTTATAACTAACATGGTACAGTCCTGAAACCATCTCTGTTATCTGCATTTATACCCTTTCCACAGTTAATTTATCCTCTTCAAATCCTGGGGACCAAATCTGAGAACAATAGTTTAAGTGTGGTCTGATCAGAGATTTATACAACGGAATGATAATCCTTTTATTTCTGCAGGTCAGTGTCCTTCTCATTATTGCAGCAATCCTCTGTGTTACCTTCACTACCTTTGCAATATGTCCCCTAAATTTCAGGTTTCTATCAATCATCAACCCCAGATCTCTTCTCTCCCCTACTTCCTCCAGTATAACTCCTCCCATAGAGTATGCAGCATCCCATCGATGTTTCCCAAACCTCAAGACCTTACATTTTGCTGCATTAAACTGACACCCCCCATTCATTTGCCCATCTATCTAGCTTATTCAGATCCTCTTGCAGGGCTAACACATCTGCACTATTACTGATTATTCTTCCCAGCTTTGTATCATCTGCAAACAACTACCCTTGCAATCCACTGACAATGTCATTGATATAAAGGTTAAACAATATATGTCCCAGTACTGAGCCCTGTTGGACCCCACTTGTAACCCTCTGCCTCCATGAAACTGTCCCACCATACACAACTCTCTGATAGTTATCGGACAGCCAATCCTGAATCCAGTTGACCAAATTGACATCCAGACCCATATGTTGCAATTTAAATATTAACTTATCATGTGGCACCCTGTCAAATGCTTTCGCTCTCTAAGAAAATGGCAATATATGCCTTTCCCTCATCTAATCCTCTTGTAACTTTATTATAAAAGGCTAGCATATTGCTAAAACAAGAGCGCCCTTTCACAAATCCATGTTGACTCTCACAGATAACACCACCCTCATCTGCCCAATGCTGTATATAGTCCCTCACTACTTTCTCCGAGATCTTACTAACTACAGATTACACACAAACTGTCCTATAATTAGACACTTCCAGTCTGCTACCGCCCTTATGCAATGGCACTATCTTACCTTCCATTCCATGGGCACCTTTTCTGCAGCGAGACTTTCATTGAAAAGCCAGGTCAAAGGCACTGTCAGTTTCTTAGCACATTCTCTCAAAACTTGTGGTGAAATACCATCCAGTCCCACAGCTTTACTAACATCCAGAGTACTCAATATGTGGAGCACACTCTCCTCCTGCATCTCTAAACCTCGAACCTGCTCTATCCGACTAGTATTCAAATTGACTCCTCCAGGATGAAATACTCCAATAAAGTTTTCATTGAACAATTCCACTATGTCTTCCTCATCAGTCACTCTATTCCCATTTTTATCCCACAATATCATTCTTCCACAGTCATTTCTCCTCCTACTCGCCACATAGCTAAAAAATTCCGTAGGATTTTCCTTGGATCTAAGGGCCAATCTTTTCTCTTATTCCCATTTTGCCCTCCTTACCATACTGGTTACTCTCCTGGCCTGTGTCTTATATTCTTCATGCATCTTCTCTTCACCTGTCTCCTTATATCTCTTCTATAGTCTCTTTTTCGCATGTAATTGCTTAATATTGTTTGTCATCCACTTTACTCCAAATTGTGTCCTCTTCTTCTCTCGTGGTATACAACTTACCATTGCTGCCAACAAATATTCTTTCACAATTTTCCTTGCACTACTGATATCCCAGGCTTCCGATTCCTCCCTCCATGAAACTTCCCCAAGTTGATATCTTAGACTATTATAATCACCTCTCTTATAATTCCACACACGTTCTCATCTCTTTGGTATTTCTGCATGTCGGTCTATTCGTTTTCCAAGTCAAAACCATATGGTTACTCTCTCCAACTGGTGGGAGAGATGTTATCTCCGTTATTATCAACTCTTCTGATGCTATAACCAAATTCAAAACTCTTGAACCTCTTGTTACCTCTATTACATGTTGCCTAAGACATTTGTCCCTCAAGAATTCTAGAAATTCCATTCCCTTATTGCTACATGCACCTTCCTCTCCCCAATTTATACTACTGTAGTTAAAATCTCCCATAACAATCATTCTTCTTGCACTTGCCAAATTCAACTGTCTAAACATCTGCTGGTCCCCACCCTCTGTTCTCTTGGGTCTGTAGCAACACCCCACTAAATATCCTGTCTTGCCCACCTCTACCTCACACCATGTGCTTTCAAAATCATTATCGTCACTGCCTTCCAAAGCCTCCACTCTTAGAGGACATAGGTCGTCACTTATCATAAGCAGTACTCCACTACCACGCTTTCCCTTCCTATCGTGCCAAAAAATGCTCTACCCAGCGACTTCTATTCTTGTTATTATATCCTCTTCTATCAACCACGTCTCAGTGATCCCAATAATTTTTTTCCAGGCTAATGCTATCTGCACCACCAATTCCTCTCCCTTATTCCGGATACTCCTGGCATTAGTATAAAGCATATAAATGCCGTTGTTTCTATACCCAGCATTATCCCCTCTGGACTCCACTGGGCTCAGTGTTACCTAATGTCGTCCCCATTCCCACAAGAGGCCACCCATGTTACCATCCTCCCTTGGACATACTGATTCGTTCAGAACAGCAATCTCTCCAGATGCCTACTTCTTTCCTCATTCAAATCTCATCAGGAAGTGATGACATCCATCAATACAGTATGTAGCCTTATATTTCTGTACCAAAGTGTAACTCCTTGCATTTATTAATATCAAAACTGCAATTCCACTCATTTATCTAAGCTAAAAGTTTATTCAAATTTTCCTGTAGAGAATTAGCATCTGCACTACTCCTGATAATTCTAACTAACTCTGCATCATCGGCTAATATTTGAAGATCCCTGTCAATCCACATGAAATATCGTTAAAAAATAAGTTACACAGTAGGGGCCCAAGAACAGAACCCTGAGGCATGCCACTGGTCACCTTCCTTTTCTGAGACTGCTCCATAATACACAACTTGTTGGTAGCTTTCAGAAAGCCAATCTTGAATCCATCTAACCGATCTACTATCTAATCCCATCTTTTGCAGCTTATACACCAAGTTCAAAAAAATCACTGTATATGAATCTCCCTTATTCAACACTCGTCACCTTATCATAAAACATAAGCAGATTGCTAAAACAAGACCTGCCCTTCACAAACCCATGCTAACATTAATAGAGAGTAACACAGAGGATTGCTGCAATAATGAGAAGGACGCTGACCTGCAGAGATAAGAGTTATCATTCCGTTGTATAAGATCCTGATCAGACCACACTTAGACTATTGTTCTGAGATTTGGTCCCCAGGATTTGAAAGGGATAAATTAGTGTATAAAGGGCACAAAAGCAGATAACAAAGATGGTTTCAGGACTGTGAAATGTTAGTTATGAGGATCGGCTGAGGAAATGTGGACTGCAGAGTTTGGTGAATAGAAGAAGGAGAGGTGATATGATTGAGATTTGTAAACTGTTGAGAGGTGGTTACAGGGTTGACACTAGGAAGTTCTTTTGCTTGGTTGAACAGCAGGAAGGAGTGATGACAAGGGGCCATCCCTGGAAGTTACGAAAGGAAGTTGTGAGCAAGAGGGTGAGGAGTGGTTTCTTTACATGGAGGGTGGTTGAACCATGGAATGCATTGTCTGATAGTCGTGAGAGCGAGAACGGTCAATGAGTTTAAGGAGTGGTATGATAGACTTTGTGTTTCCTAGGAGGAACCTCCCGTGATGAGTCTTTTGATTCCATGGAGGCCTGAATAATAATAATAATCTCAATCCTGTATTCTATTTCTTACCAGTTTTTCCAACACTTTGATTCCAACTGCAGATATACAGACTCCCTGTAATTGGAAACTTCTGTTCTCAAACCATGCTTGTGGAGAGGTATTATTTTGCCTTCTTTCCACTGTAAGTCTTTCATTAAATAACCAGGTCAAGGGCATGGCTAACTGCAGGGCCGGATTAAGATCTATAGAGGCCCTAAGGTTGATGAACAATTCATCAACTTAGATGAATTGTTCATCATCCTTTATTGATGCTAGTTGACTATGGAGCTTCCCATAATCACCCTTCTTATAGTTCCACTTAACCTTGATAACGACTTTTGATATTTGACTATAATTGGAAATTAACATCGTCATCAGTTCTGATATGTCTTCACAGAATGTGCAGGATTCTATGATAATAGTGCATAATCAAGTCGTACTATGAGAAGTGTTTCTTAAATTGTTATTTGTCAATGCTTCATTATTCTCAGATCTTAAATTTCAGTCTTCTAATTCAGTGCTGTTTGCATACTGTCTAGTTGAATCTCCTCTGGGTGTTTTTTTTTTTTTTCTTCTCTCACTCTGGCATCAAAAGCTATTTTGTTAACCTTTAGTCTCCTTTTCCAAGTGAGTGACTATACTCCCTTTAACTCTGCTTGCTTACTTGTATGCAATAACATCGGTTTCCTTTCAATTATTTTCATTGTTATTATGGCAGTGTGAATCCACCATTTAAGAGGACTAGTAGTGTACCCCAGAGATCAGCCCTTGGGACCAGTATTGTTTATTATATATCAGTGATATTGGGAAGTATCTGACAGGAGATATTCAGTGGTTTACTGATGATGCAAAGATAGATGGGGCAATTAATTCCATAGGCTGGAAATGTGCGGAAATGATAATAGCAATCAGTTCAATGTTAGAAAGTGCAAAGTTATGCACCTTGGTATAACAAGATATCCAACAGTATATCATGTAGCTGGGATTATATGCTACGAGAAATGTGGCTATGAATTTTGGAAAGTGGATAGGTTGCGTTTGCAAAAATTCCAAACGCAGCTCAGAGGATAATTGTGATGTTGAAATGAATGCTTACATTTTGCCTCTTTACATGGTCTTGATATCTGCACTTAGGCTACTGTGCACAGGTTTTGTCTTCTGGTTTTGGAAGGGGTAAAGAAGCTGTGGAAAGGGTACAGAGAAGAGTTATGAAGATTATATCTGGAATATAGAATGTAGATTATGAGGACAAATTGAAAGTATGTAGACTTCAGACACTGGTAAGCAGGAGTTAAAAAAAAGTGTCATATGATGGAAGTCTAAAAGCTTCTAAATGGGTGTTATAGGACATCATCTGATAAAATGTTTCATTAAGTAGAAAGTCGGGAGAGAACATGAGGGCATCCATGGAAGTTAAGTTTATGCTTCTTCATGAAAAGGATAAGAGCTGTGTTTTTCTCTCATAGAACAGTGAGTGAGTGAGTGAACAATTGGCCTATTGAAGTGGTGAGGATATTTAGTATGAATGAGTTTAAGAGAAGGTATGACAGATGGTGTGGGTGATGTATGTCCTCTCTCAATGAGTCTTTGACTTCAGAGAAGTCTCAGATGATAGTAATATTAATAATACTGGTAGACAGGCTTATACATTGGTTACTCATAACTATTGTTATTATTTTTTTCAGAAATAACAATATACACTAAAATGTTAATTATAATAACTTTAATACTTTCCTTTATTTTGGCAATGTTACATTGCCATCATCAGGGATCACAAAAACAATAATATATGCACACAAGCACTAACACTAGGTAAACGAGGCTGAAGGAAGGCAGCCAAAGTCAGGCCTAGAATCCTAAATGTCCCCCCCCCCCCCCCCGCATGTGGGTTGGGCTGCAGATCTGAGGATGAGTGTTTCCCAGATTTTTGGAAGGCTCATTCATCCAAATCTGTTGAGTTTAGGAAAGTTTCTCGGGGCTGAGGCAGATTCGAGGAATAACCTCTCATATTCATATTTTCTGCGGTGTAATAGAGTGGCCTTCTTCCAGCATATCCTGTCATGGGTGTCCAAAGTATGGTCAGCAAGTCCTTAGTAGCTGTAATGGTGGAACCAGATGTAGTCCTTATGTTCAGAAATTCTGATATTGACTGTCCTGCCTGTAGTAAGACAATAATAATAATACACTTGTGTGAAAACCTAAGGACGAACACTACTTCTGAAGATTACAACTACAAATGCAGATAAATCAGCTTGTGGCAATTTGTATATCAAATTATTTGTATATTTGGATAGAAAATCTTTCCTAACATATAATTGTGTACATATATACAATTTAATTTTATATATAAATCAAATTATTATAATTGAGTAATTAAATAATTATTATTTAATAATTAAATAACTAAATAATTAAATTATAAAAAATTAATTAATTAATTAAAAATAATAATTAAATAAATTTAGGAAATTTAACCTTAGCTACTTAGGTCGCGCTTTTGTGAATATAACAGTTATTGTTTAATTAGCCTTGGATGATGCCTGTGATACTCAGGTGAAAATTGTACGAATAAAGAATAATTTACGTGAGTTAATTCCATTATTATAATAGTTAGTAATATGTCTACTCACGGTATTTCCTTACTGAAACTTATTTTTTTTATTCATTCATATAAAATATATGAAATAGGTACTGGCTATCATTTGCGGATTGTGAAAGAAGATGACTGCAATATCACACAGATTACAGATATGATACACAGATATGTGCCTGAAGCTACTCTTGCGAGTGCCATTGAAAAGGAACTGATATATTTACTTTCTGGAATGTCTACCAATTTTGGCAAAATGTTTGAAGATCTCGAAAAATCAAAAGAAGAACTAGGAATAGGTGCATGTGGAGTAACAGTAACTACCATGGAAGATGTCTTCTTAAAGTATGCAATTTTTACTTAATGTATTTAGAGTGTTACTTTTACTTTCATTACGTATGTTTTTTCATAAAATATATCCATTAGCTATTTTTCTTATCAAGATGATTCTGAAATGCATTTGGAACACACATAGGCAAGTAGAAGAAATAGCTGCCATCTTCTGATAAACAAACCTTTGCTGGTAGTAAAGTAGCAAAAATATCCATTAAATATATATATAGCATCTCTGTTTTGCTAATAGTTCATTAGTAGCAAAACAGAGATGTTATAGGTCTCATTGTAACATCATTAGAGCATGGGTGGTTGTTTGTGAAGATCACCAGTTGGTATATGTTGCTCGTTGTCCAATGTGAGACTTTGACATTGTTTATTGCCTGAAATAAAAGTCTGAAACAACCCTGTTTGGTCTCTGGAGCTGGGTTTCCTTGTTTAACTTGTAGCTACCAATGGTACTGATGTAGCTTCCCGAGCTTCATTTTGTTTACAAAATTAATCATACATGTGAAAGGTTTCAAAGCCACTACCACTAATGCCTTTGATTCCCTTACAGAGAGCCCAACACTATCATTAACACTACCTGACATCTAGTGAAGAGAGGTGACTGGCAAGTACTGCCATCTCATGGTCCCTAATCCTAACACTATATTTATCGTCTGAGATAGTGTGGGTTCTACGGTCAATTTTCTTGAGTTTATGGGACAAAAAATTTGCCCATGCCAGAAATGGACTAACTTGGGAACTGGTTGAAGAAAGACTTAGAAAATGTTCCTCTAGTCAGCGACTAACTTGAATCTAGGTCTTCCTTTGGATGATCAAGTGCCATGGAGTGCAAACGCCATTTCCACTGAGCTACACAGGCTCAGTTTATTTTGCTTTTACAAAATTAATCATATACATAAAGGTTTCGAAACTTGCAATACAACTAGTGCCATATGTAGTCAAGAGTTTAAGCAGAAAGAAGACCTGTCGATGTTTTTTTTTGAATGCAGGGAGATTGTCCTCCATAGAGAGCACCACAATCTACTTAAATATTTACATTTTTAGGTTAAGAAAATGCTGAATATCATTAAATATCAAGATTTTCTGCATGATTTTTCTGTATAGTATTATTGTTATAATAAGCATCTGAATAGATGCTTATTCACGGAAATCCAATTTTAAAACATGTTATAGACCTCTCGTGTGTGTGTTTGTGGTGAGTTGATATATAAACAAATGAGGATATGCAGTTGGTTGCAGATAATGCAAAGTTGAAGGAACTATGAGAAGTGAAGCAGATGTTTTGACTCTAAAAAGAATATGAATAAATATTTGAATGACAAATGATTTTGGCTGTCAATTCACTGTATCCAAATGTACATTTTTGAAACTTTGGAGATATGGATGGGTTGCAATGTATTCAGTCAGTGGGGATATAATGAACATGATGGATATAAGAGATGGAGAGGATGATTGTGAACAAGAATCTGAAAAAATTTAGGAGCCACACAGGGCTGTCACCAGATTAGATCATGCCCTGAGGCAAACAATTAAATATTGCTCCTGATGGATTATAAGACAAAAATATAAGAAAATCACCAATTGCTATTTTGTTTTTATTACAAGAGAAACATTAATGTAAAACTATTACATAATAATGTTAATTAAATGTTTGCTCTCCGGGGATATCGCGCAATAAAACTATTCATAAGCTCTTCTAAATTTAAATTATAAGCTATCTCTGCCTCTATTGATATAGTTGCTAGACCAACCAATCTTTCTTGGGTCATTGCTGTTCGCAAATAATTTTTAATGAGTTTAGGCTTGGAAAAACTTCTTCCTGCACTTGCTACACTAACAGGAATTGTAAACAACATCTTTGGGCGGTGATTACTTGGGATAAATTTCTACAAGATTTATATATATATATGATAAAATCTGATGAGGACCACTTTTCTATTGTTGTAAAATATCTTGTTGCCCTATGGCGCCTACCATAATATGGCTGAACAAGAGCCCTTAATTAAGCAGCACCATGAGGCAGGCTGCCTCTATGCTACACTCTGTCGACGGTACTGGAGCCACCTTGCTAGAATTATGAAGATGATTTTGTAACAATTAGCGATATTGATTGCATTTTGGTAAAATTTTGTTTATTTTTAATAACATAATGTGTGATTATGGGAATTTGTGGGTTCGATACAGATTTACAGTTTTAGTAAATTTTGAAGCTTGTGGTGAATGATGATAAACTGGTAGTATGAATGAGATCTGCATGCTGAGCGGCATTAACATCAAATGTAAGTAATGGCCTCGATTTTTCAAGAATAGTTTGTTTTGTTGTCATGAGTGTAACATGTATACATGGCAGAATGTCAAGAATGTGTTTACAAAGAGAGTGAACAGCAGAAGAGAGAAGATATAGGTGCGTCAAAAATGTGATATTCTGTTGAACTAAGAGTTATTGGAAAATGAAATTCTGACTGATGAATCCAAAGTAAGCATAAATGCAGGAGCAAAAGACTATGAATCAAGTCACAAAAGTGAGCAAAACTTTAGAAGTGAAAGAAAAGTACTTATGAAGAAATGAACTGAGTGACACTGTGGAAGGCAAAGGAAGGTAAGAATGAGGAAATGAAAGAAATAAATGACAGACTGAAAGGGAGTGACAGATAATGTGATTGCCAGGTGCAAGACTAAGGTGGTACAACACCAGGGCAACTTGTTGCAAAGGTGGATAAAGGATCACACTTGGATAAAGGATTAAACTAATTTTATTATACTCTAACCAAGTGAAAAATAAACTTTCAACATCTTTCTCTAAATCCAGAGTAATTTATTAAAAAAGGGTGGCACACCATTTGGCAAATCCTATAGGTAGAGTTGACCTGCAAATGCTTCTGCCTGGTATCTCCACTTGGGCCTGACTCCCACTGAAGAGACTCAATAAAGGTCGAAACTAGTCTGGGTAGTGGCCCTTACCTTAATGCATAACATTAGACATTTCCGCAAGGAGATGTTTTGCATTATGGGAGATACTGAGATAGGAGTGTTGGTAGCTTGCTCTGCCTTTGCAACGAGTTGTCCTGGTGTTGTACCACCTTACCCCAGTCCTGAAAATACTTTCAGGTGCAAACTTTGTTTGCTCACACTTGATAAAGGATTAAACTAATTTTATTATACTCTAACCAAGTGGAAAAAAAAAAAAAATAAATAAACTTTCAACAAGTAAGATTAGAAATTTGGTGAATATGAATGAAAAAATGCAGAACAATAGAATGAAGGAAGGTAAAGAAAAAGAGGCGATAAATGACTCAAGAATAGCAATGTATAGAGATTCCTTTATGAGAGATGTGGTAAATGAGAGAGTCTACAAGGTCTGTTTTCAAGGGGGGGGGACGAGGATTAACAAGATAATTGATGCATTGGATATGAGAAGTAAACAAATAAGAGAGTTAGTGGTGGTTGTGAGAATAAATTATTTAGTTGACATAATGAAAAAGTAAGAATGGACATCACAAGGTTATTGAGGAGAGAGAAAGATAAGTGTGGTAGGAAAGGTGGTCAGTGTGTTACCAAGATATTATTATTATCTGAGACCTTTAGTGAGTCAAGGACTCATCAAGGGAGGCTATAAATCACCCAAACCAGCTGTCATACCTTCTCTTAAATTTATTCACACTAGATGCACTCACTACCCCTAAAGGCAAATTATTCCACTCACTCATTGCTCTCTGGGAGAAAAACCTAGCTCTTACCCCTTTCTTGACTGCAAATAAATTTAACTTCCATTGATGCCCCTGTGTTCTCTCCCCACTTTCCATATAACGAAAAAATTCATCAGATAATATCCTATAATACCCATTCAAAAGATTATAAACCTCTATCATATCACCCCCCCCTCTTTCTCCTGTTAACCAAAGTCTGCAATCCACATACAATCTGTCCTCATGATCTAAATCCCATAATCCAGATATAATCTTCATAACTCTTCTTTGCACAGATATGATAGTGAAGAGTTGAGATGGATAGCAAGAATCACAACTAGTGTGTTGGCAGAGCTGTGTGAGGAGAAGGGAGTGGAGTTTATAAATGTCTGGGATGCATTTGAGGAGATGGATGAAATTATACAAAAGTTTAGTAACAGGTTTAATTTAAATGGATTTGGTTTGAGTCAAATAGAGGGACTGTTGCTGGAAAGAAGTGTAATGAGTGATACAAACAAGAGATTAGAGGAAGTAAGAGATGAAGTGAGAGGAGCTAGTGAGCTAGTTGTAAATGGGAATAGTAATAGTGTGAATGATGACAATAAGAGAATGATGATGCAAGATGGACAGGGAAACTGGGTGTGTGGGGGGGGGGGGAGAACAGAAAGACACAGTATAAGGAAAGTGGATGTTGGAAGCAGTAACTAATGTGAGTATGGGGATGGCCTGGAATGTAAGAGGGGTAGTTGAGTCTGAGGAGATGTATAGCGTAAGTGGTGATAAAGGCATTTGGGCTTGGGTGGGCATGGAAATAGCATGGGTACGGCTGGTTATAGACCTAAAAGTGATTTGCTGTTTTATTTAGAAATGACAGGAGCATCTGAAATAAGGGAGATGACATGGTTTCACTGATTAAGTTTTTTTTGACCAAAAATTGTTGGAATAACATGCTTGGATAAGAATGATATCCAGAAGGGAATAGAAATATAAAGATAATGTTTTTTGCAAAAATAGAAAGGACAAGAAGAGAGGGGAGAGGTGAGGTGCTGATGATAACAAGGAAATTATGTCTACACAGAGTGGAAATTCACAAGGAAAATAATGGCACTGGTTTTGAGGCAGTATGGTGAGGGGTAGAGAGGAGATTGGTAGAAAAGGATATTTTGTTGGATGTTGTTATAGGCTGTGGGAATGTGAAGGATAGTGATGAAGAAAGGTGTAAGCTTAAGAAAGTGAACAAGAGGAGCGTGATAATTGTCAGTGATTTTAATTATGGTAATAGAGATTGGAATGAAAAGATAGCTTTTGGGTATAAAGAAAAGAAATTTCTTGAGTTCTTGAGAGACAACTATCTTAGGCAGTATGTAAAAGGACAAATGAGGATCAAGAGCCTTAGATTTAATCATTTCATTATAGGATATGATTGTAAGTGGAATGTCACATTTTCCCCTATCTGCTGAGATTTACCATGAGGTCTGGGTGATAGCCAGCCATATGAACATTCTGTGAGGAAAGAATATATGTGAAGGAACTATAAGTTCAGAGATTGAGAGGCTTAGGAGACAGCTTGGTACTGTAACATGTAATGATGAGTTAAGAAGGAAGGAGATAAATGATGCTTGGGAATTGACCAAGAGATGTCAAAGGGGGTAGATGAATGAAGGGATTAAGTACAATATCTGCAAGAAGGTAGTGTGGAGACAGCACATAGTGAATAATAGTAACAATCACTTGTGTGAGGAGTATAAAGAGCAAACCAGAAAGGTGATTCAGATGGTGAAGAGCAAAACTGCTTCAATATAAGCAAAGATTTGCAAAGCAGTTCAAGGAAAATCCTAGCAAATTCTTCTGATTTGTGGCAGGTAGAAGGTAGAATGACTATAGTAAGATATTACAGGATGAAGATAATAGAATGGTAACTATATTGCAGAGGACACAGTCAAGGAATTTAGTGAACAATTCATCAGAATGGTTCATCCTTGTTGGTGTGAAATCATGGAAAAGCTCAAATGCAGAGGAAATGGGAGAAGATGGCTTATTGGTGAGCAAGCAGGAGGAGTTAAATTAATTAGGGGTTAAATAGCTTGATATCAATAAGGCAATAGGACTTGACATATCACCCTGTGTGTTAAGACAGTGCTTCCCAAACTTATGGATGTCAAGGCCCCCCCTTTGGAAAAATTAAAAGATTTCATGCCCCTCCCCCCAAACGGGGAAAAATCCTAATACAGACATATATTATTATAATATTTATTGTATTTATATTCAATACAAACATACACACTAGGCGTATTTCTTTCCCGTGCTTCGCCGCACCTGTGTTCACTAGTAATGAAACATTAATTTAAAGCACAAAAAACATGGCCGTTTTAAATGGGCGCAAAATTTTGCATTTGTAAGCTTTTTTTGTGCTTCTTATCAATACCTTTGAAATGAACCTTATATGAATAAGTATATATTTACTAATATTCATTAAGCTCCGAAATACGCAGGAAGCAAAATTTGTGAACCAACACCAATATATGAATTTTCCATTAAAATATAAAAAAATAACAAAAAAGAAATAATAAAAATTAAATACATTTCTTTTAAGATTAAAAAAAAATCTACTTAGTCTTAAAACATTTTAAATTTGTTTCATTATTTCATGGCCCCCCTCTCAATAAAACTAACGGCCCCCAAGGGGACCGTGGCCCACAGTTTGGGAAGCACTGTGTTAAGGGAATATTCCAAGGGGTTAGCTTCGGCATACCTGTTCAACAAGACTCCTACAACAGCACAAGTCCCAAAAGAGTGAAAGAAGGTAAAACTGTTCCACTTCACAGAGATTGTGGCTACAAATTATAAGCCAATCAGTATAACTGGAGTTGTATTTAAGGTATTGGAAAGATTAGTCAGAAGTGGGTTGATAACAGAAGTATTCTCTCTGATTATTAGCATGGATTTGTTAAGGAAATCACGTTTTACAAATTTCCTTATTCACTATAAGAGGATGACAAATGCATTGGACAGGGAAAATGCATATCCACTTTAACTTAGATTTTACAAATGCTTTTGATAGATTGCCACATGACAAGCTGGTAACTGAATTGAAACACATAGGAGAGATAGCAAACTAGTGAGTTGGATAGGCGGCTGGCAATCAAATAGATATCAGCAAGTTGTATATGATGGCGCAGTATCTTGAAAGATGAAAATCACTAATTGGTGTGCTGCAGGGAGGCTGTTTTGGAACTGTTGTTGTTCAATTTGTATATTAATGATACTGAGGCAAGTGCAACTGGAGATATGCAACTGTTTGCAGATGATGCAAACTTGAGAAGAATGATGCAGAGTTAGGCAGAAGTTGTGATTTTACATTAGTACATGTACAAGTTATATGCAGAGGCAAGTAAAAGAACTGTCACTTCACTGGTATGAAATGTAAGATTATGAAATTTGATAAGCAATGATGGGATGCAGAGGTGGGGGAAATTTTGAAGCATTTTTGTAGAACAGACTGGAGATCTGGGAGGATGCTGGAACAAGGATCTGAAGTTCAGGGCCACGTTGCACAAGTTGTGAAGTCATTACAATGGATTGTGGCAATGATGTGGAGGATCTCAACATACAGAAATAAAAGGGTTATGATTCCATTGTATAAAGCCTTGCTTAGGTTTCATATAGATCACTGTGCATTGAATTTGGTTCAGAAAGGGTCCAGAGAAGACTGACTAAGGTGGTAACTGATCTTTGGAATGTGAGATATGAAAACAGGTCTAGGAAATGCAATTTCCATGACCTTGTGAATAGGAGGAGAAATGATTGAGAAGTTGGTCATAGTGCTGTTATCAGGTTAATGTGGAAGAAAATTTTCATAGTATGGGAGAGGTGGAGATAGAATAGGAAGTCATCCCTTGAAACTGTATAAGGAAGGTGTGAGCAAAGGAGTAAGGAGCAGATTATGGTGAGTGAAATGCAGTGCTTGAAACTATGGTGAATGTGGACATGTTGAATGAATTTAAGGCATTTGATGAATTTTGTGTGTGATAGCATGTACATCCCATGAAAAGTGTTTGCTCCATGGAGGTCTGACATTAATAATAATTATGATATGATGGATTATGACAATGAGGAGGACATTGATATTTTCCCTATCCTGGTAACAATATGGACAGCTTACTATTCTCCAATTAACTGGTTGCATTCAAATCCTGCCACAAAAGTTACTGAATGTCTTTAGATGGTTGATTGGTTGGTTGATTGATTTGTGGTTTTTATGGCACAAGGACAGCAAAAGTCATCTTGTGCAGGACACAGGTTACAGCAGTACAAAGGGTATTAATGAATAAATTAATAAATACTTATGCAGAAATAAATTCATGAATAAGATAAAATGGATGTATAAAGTGTTAAGTATCTGCATATTAAAGGTATTTATAAACAGTTATAAGAAAATAAATGAATAAATAAAATCTTTGTACAAGGTTTAGTATCTACAATGTGGTATCTTCGTATGAACAAATTTAAAATCAAATGTGTTTGAATAAATTCATTGTTTGCAAAAATTTTAAAAAGTCATACAATTTGTCCAAGTCTGATACATCTGTCTGAGTGTATAGGACTCAGCCAGATAAGTGAAAATATCATTTCTTTCTTGTGTGAAGTGCTCACAATCCAGCAGAATATGACTACTGGTAGGGCAGGTGTTGCATTTCTCACACATAGGCAGGTCATCAGCCCTCGTTAAATAAGAATGTGTGAGATGACTGTGGCCTAGCAAGAATAACTTCCTCTCTTCTCTTCCTACATTGACTAGACACTCAATACTTCATTTCAGGCTTAACCTCATGAAATTTGTTTGTCAGTGTTTCCTGCCAAGAGTATTGCTATTGGGCAATTAACTTTGATTTTATAAACCGGGTGTAGTGTGTAGTCAGTATAAGGGGACTGTCAAATAGTATGTTGAAAAAGTATCAGCTGATCTAGCAGCTGCATCTGGAATGTCATTTCTCTTAATTGAGATGCATCTGGGAGTCCAACACAACCAAACATCAGAATTAAACTTTATTTTGCACAAGAGTTGGAACACCTCACTAAGCACTTGATGTGGATTATACAGTGGGGAGATGATGGCCTGTAAAGAACTCTAAGGGTCTGTATAAATTATACACATTTTGGTATGAGTTTTCTTTGATATGCACAAGTTCAAGCTGAATGGCATGCAACTCTGCTGTGTAATTACTGCAATTGAGTGGGCTGGTTGGAGATAGTAATGTTAGGAAAGTAAGCAACACAGCCAACAGAGACCTCTGATCTTGAACCATCATTATACATGGGCAAAAAATCAATGGGTTACTCTGTGCATTGCACAGTTGAAGTTAGACAGATGAGGGTATTTGAAACTTCTGCATTTGACAAAGTGAGGTTGCAGGATAGGGTGCAAGCCTGCCATGGAGGAATGCTGTTTTGTTTGGTGCAGGTAATGTTATCAACATTCATGCCAATAGCTTTCGTATATTGACTTTTAACTGTTGACCAAAAGGATGGATGGCAGTCTGACATGTGTGTATATGATACAGGACTAGTCTCTTTTCTCAACATAGAGAAAAGAGACTAGTTCATGTAGGATGATCTGGAAGGTGCTTTATTTTTAGGACATAATTTTAAGAGAAATATTTTCATCTATCATTTGATTCAACATAAAAATCTGATCCATAATCGAGCTTTTGAATGAACATACATGTGCACAATAAATGCGGAGCGTGGACCATCGATCAGCACCCCCATTCAGTAAAGGATAGTGTGTGGAGTAGATTCAGTGCTCTTTGTGCACATTTTCTGAAGATGACAAATGTGTAAGAATGTTAGCTTTCTGTCAAAGATGAGTCCGAAAAACTAAGAATCGGGGTGGAAAGTGCATTTTTGGCAGAAGTGCAGAAGAAAGTTTTTTCTTCAGAAAACTTGAACACGTGACAAAGAGCCCATGAAGAGACACAATCGATTGCTTATTGAAGTTATCTTTCAATGATCCTCATATTGCAGGAATGACAGTAAATTGTGAAGTTATCAACATAAAAGCAATTTCCTATTGTGGGAGGAAGCTGTTCAGTTGAGCTCACTTTGATGACAAAGAGGATCACACTTAAGACAGAGCCCTGAGGAACTCCCTCTTCTTGATGATAATATGCTTCTCACTCAGACTTGGAACACTCAGCTAGATAGGAAGTTCTTAATAAAATCAGGAAAGTGTCTCCTCAAACCAGGATTGAACAGGTCTCTTTTAATATGCCATATCTCTAGGCTGTGTCAGAAGCTTTTTCCCTCAGATACCACTGAAATGACATGTTCGTGTTTCTGGAATGTGTCTCTTTCTTTAGGCAGCAAACTACCATTCTACTTATTGGAAACCAGAATTGGCTTGAATAAATTAGATGTTTGGGCTCTAGAAAAGAAAACATTAGAACCAAAAACACAATTTTTATGTGTGGAATTCATATTAAAAAAAACATAGAAATAAAGCGATCACACTTCCTTCGCATAAAGGACTTTAATCGAGCCACATATGGATTACTGTACCCAAATTATAGTTTTCAGGAGATTAAAACATGTTAGAAAGGATTCATAGAAGAGTAAATAAGATTTTTGTTTAAAGAAATTAAACAGAAAAAAAAATCTAACATGAAAATTACTTTTGATGATATAAAATTTTCACCTCAGTATTGAACACATCTTTCTGTTCAATAATAATGGAATCAAAAATTGGTGGGTCCTGACAGGATCCCGGTGGAGGCATAGAAGGCACTGGGGTCAGACAGAATTGACCTGCTGTGGGACCTGCTAATAAAAGTTGACAAACGGTGAAAATATACCCGAGGAATGAAGGGAAAGTACTCTTGTCCCCATCTACAAGAGTAAAGAGGATGCACAAGACTAAGAATTACAGAGGAATAAAGTTGATGTCCCACAATGAAAATCCTAGCAAGCATTCTTGATGGAAGACTGAGAAAGGAGGTGGAGATTGCAAAGGAGCAATTTGGCTTCATGCCTGGTTGATCGACGATAGATAGAAAAGTTTCGAGAGAAGCAACAGGAGCTACATCTGGTATTTATTGATCTGGAGAAAGCGTATGATAGAGTGCCAAGGCAAGAAGTCTGGAGATGTCTGAGGGAGAATAAGGTACCAGAGAAATATGTCAGGCTGGTGTAGGAGATGTACAGAAATGTGAAGACAAGAGTTCAGACCTGCTTGGGAGAGACACACATAGTTTTCCCGTGACAGTTGGCCTGCATCAAGGGTCAGTATTAAGTCCGTTCCTGTTTAATATTGTGATGGAGGTGGTGACAGAGGAGGCGAGATAAGACTTGCCTTGGACTGTGTTGTATGCAGATGACATCATGCTGTGTGCAGAATCAAGAGAAGAAATGGCAGCTAAAGTGGAAAGTTGGAGGAAAGTACTGGAATAGAGATGTATGAGACTGAGCAGAAGTAAGACAGAGTATATGTGTTGCAGAGTGGATGGCAGCCAAGAGATAGATCTGGAGCTGGTGTCATCAGGAAGGTCAGTTACTTTAGATACTTGGGATCAACAATGAAAGAGGATGGTGAGGCTGAGAAGGAAGTGGGATGCAGGATACAAGCAGGATGGAGGAACTGGAGAGAGAGAGAGATGGCTGGAGTGCTATGCGATAAGAGGGTGACGATCAATCTAAAAGGCAAAATCTACAAGACAGTAGTGAGACCAGCTATGACGTATGCTATGAAAACTGGCCCTGAGGAAAAATAACATTGGCAGGATGGAGGTGGTGGAGATGAGAATGCTTAGGTGGATGTGTGGTGTGACCAGAAAAGATCGTCTGAGAAATGACTATGTAAGGGGAACAGTGAAGTTATGAACTTAGGAGCAAAGATACAGGAGGCAAGGTATAGATGATTTGGTCATGTGATGAGGAGCGAGGAAGAGTATGTGGGAAGAAAGGTCATGCAGATGGGTGTGCAGGGGGAGGAGGAAGCACGGGTGGCCAAAGAAGAGATGAAGGGAGATGGTGGAGGAGGACTTGAGGATGAAGAACATGGGTGTAGCTACAGGCCAAGACAGGAGGTTATAGAGGAGACTCACTACAAACAGCGACCCTACTTAAGTTGGAAACACTGCAGAAGAAGTATTGAACACACCTTTCTGTTCAATAATAATGGAATCAAAATACAAAAAAAAAGAGGAATTTTAAAAAGCACTGTCATAGCATGAGAAAGACCACTGATCAAAAAAAAAAATCTGTAATTTGTTAATTTTAAAAATACGTGTGTGCATGCACACACACATGCGATGGTGCTTTTAAAAATGCTTCTGTGTGTGTGTGGGTGGGTATTCCATTGTCATTGTACTGAAGATGCCTTCAACTAAGGTGAAACTTTTACATCATTAAAATAATTTAATTTTTTTTTCTGTCTCAGTTTATTTTTGACAGTAACTAAGATCATGTGGTGGTTTCTGTGGTTAAGAAGTTCAGTCGAATTATTCCGGTTTTGTGACCACATTTTTATTTAAAAAGACTGTTTTTAAAACTAAACAAGTACTAAAAAACAAACCCTAAATGTTTCGTTAGTCGTCAGACTAACATCTTTAGGGGTAAAGATAACTAACAGTTTAAAGCACAAACTATAAGAAATTACGAAAAAACAAGTTCATTTATTGGTATTATGAACATCAAAAAAGTTCGTTAAAGAACCGAATAACAGATCTATACAACCGTTAATACGCATTAGCTGGAAACAATGCTATTTGATGTTGCATTGTGTGGTTCACTTTCACTCTGTCCAAGGTCTGAACTGGGTAAATTTTAATAAACGCTGACCAAACTTGATTTAAAATCAAACCTTGATTTTTGTTTCATTGCATAGGAATTTTAATCATATTTGCTGCCTCTTTGAATTTTCTTGTGAAACAGTTTTTATCAATGTAGGACATTTTTGTTCTGTCCCAGAGTACATTATGACCAGTAGAAGCTGTGTGAAATGTCAAGCCAGACTTATTTTCTCTCTTTTTTTGTATGTCCGTTTGATGTTTGCTCATGCAGATTTCTCCTGATCTCCCTGTCTGGCCTACATAGCAGATGCCACAGGAACAGTGAATATCATAAACTCCTGGTTTTTTCATTGGGTGATGTGGAGTTGTTGGAGGATGAAGAGATTTTGATATTTTATCAAATATCATATTTTTTGTGGCAGGAAAGTCACTTTTATGTTGTAGTTGTAGAGAAGTTTGTCTAATTTATGTGTTACATTTTTGATATAAGGAAGGGTGACTGTGTTCTTGAAGTTTGTTTATTTAAGTTTCTTGTAGGTGCTGTATTGAGAATTTTCTTAATTGTCTTAGTTTTGAAATCATTCAGTTGTAGGATCTGTGTTAAGTATTGTATTTCTTCTTTCTGCTTTTCTTCTGTACTGGGGATGCTGTATGCTTTATCCCTTAAGGTTTTTATGAGGCCTATTTTTTTTGCTTGGGATGGTGGTGTGAGGTAGCATGAAGGAATCTTCCTGTGTTTGTTGGCTTTCTATAAATGGAGAGCGATAATCTGTTTTTCCTTTCATTTATTTCTATAAGGATGTCTAGGAAAGGAAGTTTTTTATTTTCTTCTAGTTCTAGAGTAAATTTTATGTTAGGATGTACATTATTAAGATAGTCTTTGAATGCAGTCAGTTCGAGTGCTGTTTCTGGCCAAATGATGAAGATATCGTCCAGATAGCAGGGCCAAATTTTTGGTTTGATGTGCCAGTTTTGTAGAGCATTATTTTTGAAATTTTCCATATAGAGGTTTGCTAGAGCTGGTGAGAGAGGTGAACCCATTGCTAGTCCTTCTTTTTGTTCCCAGATTTGTCTTGGTAAAGGAAGAATGTGTATTTTATGCAATGTTCGTAGAGCTGTACAATGTCCGGTGGGAAGAGATTTTCTAGGATGTTTACTGTTTCATTTCTTGGAATCTTTGTGAAAAGGCTGACCACATCTAAATAAATGAAAGAAAAAACAGATTATCATTCTCCATTTATAGAAAGCCAACAAACACAGGAAGATTCCTTCATGCTACCTTATTACTTCTGTAGTACTAAGAAGTACTAAAGTATTTCATAGTACTTCTTTAGTTTTAAAAAACAGTCTGTTTTAATAAAAATGTGGTCACAAAACTGGAATAATTCGAGTAACTAAGATCATTTAACTAAGATAATATAGGAATAACTTTTGGATTATTTAATCCTTGGCCTGCTCATGGTACTAAAATGCATGTTAAGTTTACAATCTTTTAAGTGGTTAGACTGACATGAAGCAGAAAAACTGCAGAAGTAAAGAGGCCTTTTTTCATAGGACCATTGACCAAGGCACACTTATGCTCAGATTTAGTCATTTGGTTTTCAAGGGTATGCAGGTATCTTGGAAAGTGTCTGCTGAAGAGGATGGTGCCTTGTCTCTGGAATGTTGAGTCTAAAGGCAGATTGAGAGTATGTGACTTTCAGGCCGTGGTGGATTGGAGAAGGAGGCAGAGTGAATGGAGGTGATATGATTGAGATATGAACTGAGGATTTTACCAAATTAATGTGAATGTTTTCACAGAATAGAGGAAGAAGAACAAGAGACTAAAGCTAGAAGAAGAGGAGTGTGAGCAGGAGAGAAAGGCTAGGTACGTTTTTTGTATATATTGTATGAGAGTGATGAGTACCAAAAAAGTGATTGAGCTTATTTTGAGTACCGTTTAACTTATATGTTAATGAAATTAGAACAGGCTTAACTGGATATATATGAGGATCTGGCTAGACTGTAAGTGGGTAAATGAGTGGGGCTACCAGTTCGGTGTTGCAGAGTGTATAAATAGTGGGAAAATTTTGCAAGAAGCAGATGATAGATCTAGGAGTGGACGAAAGGAATCTGAACTTTAAGGGTAACATTGCTAAAATTGGGAGGACATCACAACAAATTATGGCAATGATTAGAAAGAGGATCTTGAGATGTCAAAATGATGTTAGAGTTTCATTATACAAAGCCTTAATTAGCCAAGTTAGCCAATTATCAAGTGGATGTGTATACTGGAGAGGATCCAGATTGAATTGCTCTCTGGAAAATTGAATATGAAGGGAAATTAAGAGCAGGCCATTTGCAGAGCCGTGTGAATAAGAGAAGAAAGAATGATTTGATTGAGGTGTATAAGTAGGTAAGTAATTATTACCAGTTAAATGTGGAGACAGCACTATAAGGAACTTGTGAAAGTATAGTGAGTGAGAAAATAGTGAATCATTTTAAGACATAGTTAGAGGAACTTTGTCCTTTGGCCTTCATGCAGGTTTAATAATGATAACAGAAGAAGAAAATCATCCAGAGACCATGCTTAATTAATAGACAGGATATAGCAGCCTGATAGTCTTAGTTTTGTGTCATCATTGTAACCCAAACAAACTTAAATTTCATATTTAAAAAAATGCAAAATTGGAAACTTGAAGGCAGTTCCTAATGTAACGAGGGAATTAGTATGCTGCAAGGAATGTGAAGCAGAATTTTGTTCTAAACTGGTACATGATAAGGAAAATAAATTGATGCTGAAATTCTGTTTTGTATATCTGAATGTGCCTAATGATAAGAAGTACTTTGGTAGTACTAGTTATGCATTTACATATGTATATGAAATTAAAAAAAAAAGAAAATTCAAAAAACAGCTGGCCTGTTTTCTGTGTGTTAATATAAAAAATTAAACCCTTATCTGCAGTGCTTTATCAGTGTGTTAATTAAAAACCATCTTATTTTCCAGGATCGGTCAAGTTGCTGATAAGAAATTTAATGATAATAAGGAACCTGAAAAAGTCAGTTCAAGGGATTTAGAACAGGACAATGATGCTGGTAAGTTTCACATAATTTCTTTTTTTTTTTTTAAATGCTCTAACTTTCAAGGTTTTTTTTTTTTTTTTTTTTACAATAAAATATTTCATTATTATTGTTATTATTACCCTGGGCGTCTCCAACCATTATTCACACAATACTTATCATACCTTTGACCAATCGTGGAAGGAATAGACAGGCCCAATTACCACCTAGCCAAGAAATTAGCGGCAACACTCAAGGAGTTGGTAGGTTATTCCCCTTCCTACATAAAAAATACACACAACACTTTATAAACAAAATCAAAAACATAACACTCGACAAAGACAACTTATTAGTCAGTTTTGACGTTTCTGCCCTTTTCACTAATGTCCCCATCAATGACACAATTCTCCTACTACAGAACAAATTTCCGCTCGACATTACAGCCCTCTTGCCCACGTACTAAAGTCTGGTTACTTCGTGTGGCAAAACAAATTCTACCTACAAAAAGAAGGTACAGCCATGGGCTCACCACTATCCCCCCCAATCGCTAACTTCTACATGGAAACCTTTGAGCAAAAGGCTCTTGATTCCGCCACGTTATTACGACCAACAGTCTGGCTTAGATACGTTGCTGACGTGTTCGCGATCTGGCCGCACGGGCAACAAATGCTAAACACGTTCCTCAGCCACCTGAACAAACAACACGAACGCATACAATTTATTCGAAATCGAAAGCCAAAATTCGCTCCCGTTCCTAGACACACTAGTCACACGTCTTCCTTCAGGCAGTCTATCCTTCACGGTCTACTGAAAACCGACACACACACACTGGCCAATACATACATACGAATTCATACCACCACCCATCACAAAAATATGGAGTCATTAACACCCTTAAAAACAGAGCCACAACTATTTGCTCCACCAGCAAGCCCTGAAACAAGAACTAAAAATCATTAGTGACACATTCATAAATAATGGCTATAACAAAAATACTGTTAATAAAATACTCTATAAAACTACAACCAAAACGAATCTAGATTACAGTAAAACCATAGCCATCCCATACATTAAAGGGTTATCAGAAAAAATCAACAGAATCCTACAACATTATAACCTCAATGCCACCTTTAAACCATCCACTAAACTTAAAACCATATTCAACTCCTCTAAGGATCCTCTCCTCCCGTTAGCACATCCTGGAGTCTATTGCATCCGCTGCACCTGTAACTTACCGTACATTTGAAACAGGACGGACAATCCCTGTGCGCAAGAAAGAACACATTAAATATAACCATTATGGTGAAGCAAGCCTCTCAGACCACCTTACACCAAATCAACTGGAAAAGCACCTGCTCCTTACACCGCACAAAAACCTGGTATGAAAGGAAATTTAAGGAATCCTGCAAAATCCTGATAAACCAGCCAAATATCAACAACAAAGATGGCATGAAAATTCCAAGGATCTGGATGGCACATTCATCCTACCTAATATGAAAGATACAGCATAAGTCAGGACTCTAGCCAATCCTTAGCTAGTATTAGAAACCATTCCATACCAACTGGCTGGAATGATGTTAATATATGTATATAGTAGACAACACTAATAATAGGACTCTAGCATTGATGTATAATTTTTTATGTTTATTTTAATTTTTTTTTATTTAATTTTATTTTTTTTATTTTTTTTTAATTTTAATTTTTTTTTTCCACCAGAGATCAGGCCAACAATTGTTGTAGCGGTTGGTCAGTGTCTTTAACAAACCAGTTTGATTGTAGTATAGCTTGTTCCCTGTGTATAGTTGTATGCTCCAGAAGATGACCTTGACATAAAGGTCGAAACGTTGAATGTAGATTTTAGTTATATTAAACTAAAGTTTTTATTCAAGCACGGTAGTTGTCTCCATAATTTTCAGAAATGCATTCGGATCACCGTGTAAGCCTAAAAGAAAGGACTTATCATACCTTTTTTTGAACTCATTCACCAATGAACCATTTGCTACATCTAGCAACTTATTCTACCCATTCAACATTCTTCATTGAAGAAATCTAGTTCTAACATCCTTGCTAACCACACAACTTCTCTCCCCTCCTGCAATATACTGAAAAGTCTTCAGTGTCAGTCCTGTAAAACCTGTTTAATAACTACCTGTTTGTGTTTCTATCATGTCTCTTTCATTTTCCTTATCAGTTAGTCTTTGAAGCCCACAAAGACTTTGATAAATCCTTACAGGAAACATTCCAGAAACCTGCCACAATCTTGGTCACTCACTTCTGGATCCTCTCTACCACTTCCTCATCCCCACGAATATTAACACTGCTTCCATTAACAATTCCCCCTGCTCATGAATGCCAGACACTATATTTGGAAGAGTTCCAAGAACAGTTTCTTCATTATAGTCTCTAATCATATAAATTAAAGATGCCAAGAAATTATATTCTTGGTAATAGACATGTGTGGACATGTAATAGACATCTTTATGGACATGTATAATGCATAGCATTATACATGTCCATAAAGATGTGTGTTTTGCATTATGGGATACTAAGGCAAGGCAATGTCAATTCATTAGCCTCTATATACGAGTTGCCCAGTTGTGAAGATACTTCATGTGCAAACTTTGTTTGCTTATGCTTGGATAAAGGATTAAACCAAGAATATAATTTCTTGGCATCTTTAATTTATAGTATAACCAAGTGGAAAAACTTTCAAGAATCTCTAATCACATTTGTAGCAGTCTCCAAATGAGTCTCATGTATCTCATGGAAATTACTATCTGAACTGGTCACGTGGCATATATATCATACTTCTCAAACAGATATCAAGGTTCATCTTGATTATTACATTATCATTATTATTAGTGAAATCTAAGCACAAAGTAGATAAATTAACACTTAAAAAATGCCTACTTTAAACTTCTAACAGTTTACTTCTTTAATTGTCTTTGATATTATTTTGTTCTTTGTGTTTTTTATTAAATGATTGATGGAGCATTTTTTTTTTTAATTTTAATAAATAATTTTATCTTGGCTACTAGCATGTAACAATTTTTGGTTTTTACTTTCAGAAAAAATATTAACACCACCTAAAAAGTTATCTGGAATAAAATTAACTATGCAGCAAGTTAAGGGACTTCTGTTGAAGAGATTCCATTACACCAAACGATACTGGATTCTGGTGATCCTGCAGATTATCATTCCATTTTCTGCAATTGCATTATTTTTGTCAGTTGATTACAATACACGAAATTTTAGGGCCCAAGGTGACATCCCCTTGAAACTTAATTTGAAATCAGTTTATGGAAATTCCAAAGGATTTTACAATTTTCAGAAAGAGAGTGAGAGTTTTATTAAAGATGAATACTATAAAAATACTCTTGAGCAAGCAGGTGTTTCTTTAAAGAAGATAAACAACCCCAATTTTTATATTTTGCAAACTGGAATGAAGGATTTGCAAGCTTATTATAAAGAACTTTTGGTTGGTGGCGAAGCCAAGGTAATTAATAATGAAACTCTGTTACTAAGAGCTTGGTATAATGGAGAACCTCTTCATGTAGCTGCAATATCTCTAAATTTAATGCACTGTGCTTTATTGAAATCTTTTAAAAGTACAAAAGCTTCAATTGATGTCATCAATGCTCCTCTAGAAGATAAATATATTTTTTCCTCGCACAGTGATGCCGGTAGAGTCCTCTGCGCAGTTTTTATCCCACTTACAGTAACTTTTCTTTCCTCAAGTTTCATCCTTTTTCCCATTCATGAAAGGGTTTCACAAACAAAGCATTTGCAGTTGATGACTGGAGTTAGTGAAATAATATTTTGGTCTGTTAACTTTGCCTGGGATTTCTTAACACACATGATCTGCTGTATAATCTTCCTTATTCCTTTTGGCTTTACAGATAAAGATCAAATTTTTATTGGTCATTCAGAAGCTTTAGGTAAGTTATTTTCTCATTTGGACTAGAATAAGGTATTATGTTTTAGATCTTTCACTTATTTAATTTCTGTGACGTCAATTTAGCAAGAAATGTTCATGCTAAGCAAAGCAAATTCTTGTTGGATGCACCTGTTTACCACAGTAATAATATATATTTATATCAATTCTGCACACTATAAGCACCACATGCTGTGTATGTAGATCAACACTGGTATGATAGATTTCCAATAGTCAACAGAAATCTGAAGTTTGAGGTGGGGGTACACATATATTGCTTCTCTGATGCAAAGCATGATATGAATGGTATGAATAATCCTCCACTCAATGTACAAATGAGTACACTGAGTGGAGGGTGGTAATTATTGTGGGGAGAGAGGGGCTACAACTATTGGAACATACACCAGGTAGGTCTAGGGGAAGTGGCTGGTCTTTGGTGGAACAGATAAGAGATGCCAATTTCTTATATGGTTTGTACCAGTTGTGAGGTCATATTTTTAAATGTAGGAAATATAGGAAGGTATTGATTGGGGTTTTTAATTAGTATTCTTACACATTGTCATTTCCTGAAAAATTAAAAGCTATTTATAATTGATAAACTGATTTACATTGTTATTTCCTAGAAATTAGAAGCTTAGCTAGTTTTATGGGTTTAAACGATGCTGGCATTAAGTATTGAAATTATCTATACACCAGCTAGGACCAGGCTTTTATTTTGGTCTCCTTATTAATTCTGTGCATCATTAAACTGAAGAATCCTGTTGTTAATCACATGAAACAAAATATATTTTTTCTTGGAATCTTTGTCCTCTACCATCTTCATCCTAGAAGAGGTTGTGAATTAGATGATAAATTGATTTTGGTAGTCAATAAGAATCATTTCTTTGTTTGAAGCATACATGAATATGTAGTGCCTGTTAATTTGTCTCGACTATTAACAACGGATGATGCCATCAACGTAGATGAAGAACTTCCAGTGTAACCAGCATTGTTTAAACTCCATAAACTGCCAGCAAAGGTTGGTCGATTGGTAGAGCCTCTGCTACTACTGGCTCATGAAAAAAGTTTGAGCGAGGTTAGTAGTTGGAAGGGATCAATCATTCGATGCTGTTGGCACACTCTCCCTCGATGAGTCTTTGGACTCCCTGGAGGTGTCGCATAATAATAATAATAATGCAGTATGCTACCAGCTGCTTTTGGATGTTATCTAAGAAGCAGGATTGTGGTATTTCACTGGATAGTAAAGGTTATCTGCCACTTAGAATAGTGGTTTCTGTTGTGAGTAATCCTCCCATGGAATGTAACAAAAGTTTTATATATCTGAAAAAAGGTGATATGAAAAAAAAATTGTTCAAAATACTACAATTATATGGTGTAAATTCTGACATTCATTGTCATTTGTCCATAGAACTAGCCTGTTCAAATCAGCTTTCAGGAATTCTGAATCAGTTGTGTCCCTGGAATTATTACTCATCCCAACTTTTCATCATCAATAAATAACTAGATATTAAATCTGACATCCTGAGCCAAGTACAGATCTGTGTAATATTATTTCATATTTCCTTTTCTTAGACAAAACACATTCATACATAACTTCTGATATCTGCTCTCCAGCCAAAAAGGCTGCAAGTTTGAATCCTGCCATGGTCATAAATGTTTGTGATTGTTTTTGAAAATACTAGTGGTGGTAGCTGCCTGTAGATGCATTGGTGTAGATGATGATAGTAGTTGTAGTATGCTGTAGTTGGCAGATTGAGTGGTGGGTGCCCTCCCTCAATGAGTCTCTGGACTCCTTGGAGGTGTCACGTAGGAAAGGACACACATGAATGGAAGGAAATGAAATTGATGTGGTGACTGAGGAATAATAACCCATGGCAGCATGTGATGGAAGGTACCAGGTTTTTGAGAGTGCATGATCTGGAATCAGAGAATTTGTCCATGACCACATTGCTATCATCTGGTGAGAATGGTCATGCATTGTGAATCTGGAAGGATTAAGGAGGGGTATATGTGGAACTACAGAGCTGATAATTAAAAGAAACTCATGAGGCTGTTTGGAGCATTCCATGGCATAAGAAGCTGCAACACACACACACACACACACGATCTTGGATGTTGATGGTGAACGGCAAAAGCGGTATTTGAAGGAAGTACTTGCAGACTTATATACCTAGAGTTAGGAAGTTAAATGGATAGGTAGCATCATTAAATAGGAGTAGCAAACAGTTTGTGAAAGGAATTTAAAGAGAAATGTGATCAGCAAATGAGCAGCACAAGGCCAAATTTTGCCCTCCTTACGAGTATGGCAAGGAAGGCAAAATCAGAATATGACATAAAATTAGCTTGCAAGTCAAAGGTAATCCCAAAGATTTCTTTTGATATAATAATCAATAATTTTGATGAATATTGATGATAAGGTGATTGAAGCAGAGAAAATAGATAAATTACTAAGTAATCACTTTACAAGAGTGTATTTAAAGTGCAGATATAGTAGTAACAAGTATGGTAGACAGTAATATGGAAAAAGAGGTAGATGAACCAGAGGTGCATGGGATTATAGACCCTTGATGTGAATATAGCTATGAGATTAAATGTTATATCAGCTTGCATAGTTATAAGAATATGCTAAGAAATTAGCAGTGATTTTGACCAGATTGTTTAAGTTTCAGCTCTGGGTGGGTCCAAAGGGAGCGAAAAGAGGGAAAAATAATTTCATTGCATAAAGGGGTTTCAAGACTGAGGCAAATTACCAATTGATGTGCATTTTGGGAGTGGTGGTCAAGGTATTGGAGAAGTTGGTTAAAGGAAAAATACAGAAATGAGTAGATAGGAATGGAATGCTATATTGAGGGAGGAGGCTGAATAGTTTTTGCCTTAATAACTTATTCACTTTTCATAATAAAGTGACAGCCAAGTTAGATAAAGAGAATGGCTATGGTAATTCAGAAAGGAATTTGACAGGATTCCACATGGAATTCTGTCATAAGCTACAGTAGGTGGAATGGATATGAAGCTGGTGATGTGGATAGGAGGGTGGCTGATTGAGAGATATCTGTAGTTTATTCAGAAGTAGAATCTAGGAGAATGCCTATGATGAGCAGTGTGCTGCTTGGCTCTGTACTTGGGCCATTGATATATAATTTGCACATAAATGATATACTAAATGATCTTGAGGGGAATTATCCAGTTGTTTGCAGATGATGTAAAACTGGATAGGTCAATAGTTAATAAAGATGATGTGGAGTTATTGCAGGGTGATTTAAATAGAACAGACAGTATGGATGAAGGAGAAGCACTATCAGTTTAATATACTGAAGTATAAGGACCATGAACCACTGTGCAAAGATCTGATCACATGGGTTGTGATCAGTATATTTGGGTGATTATAGTAATATCATCCAAAGATAAGGATTCTCTGTGGATGAAAGAGTCATGGATAGATAAAAGTTGCACTCGGTGGCCCTGGCAAGGGACAAGAAGGCACAACTCTTATTTGAATAGGGAGTGAGTATGTGGAATTTGGCCCTTTAATAATTTGATGTGTATTTGTTGATATTTTTTGCATTAGTTGGAAGCCACAGTGTAGGCTGAGTGTGATGATGGAATTTTGATCTGAGATATTCGTATATTGAATTTTTTCCTCCCCACTACATTGGCACAATCCTAAAGCTTGGATGAGCTTAATTTGTACTTGCAACATAATATTAATTATATTACTGCAGATATTTCTACCAGAAACTAACAGTGCATCAGCATAATATTTAATAATCACAAGGTGAAGCTAGAACAAAGAATGATGATCCTATTTACAGAACTGAGTCACAAGGATGCCACTTGGCTGGTGATTACAATTAAATCGCAAATTTAAGTGATTTGAAATAAAATAAAATTTAATTTAGATAACAAATTAATGATGGCATTACATTAAATTAATTTAAACAAAAAAATTAAAAGACAGAGGATGGAAGCACATTATTGTTTGCTATTTATGAGGATGAGACTCCCAAATCTTTGCAATAGAGAGATAGTCGTTCCAATTTAAAATTGAGCAGGTAGAAGGGATTTAGCACTCTCTTTAAATAACTGCTCAAACCTAAACCTGCACTGATGTAAAAGGTGAGTATTGGACCATAAAATATCAGGGTCAGTATCCACTCTATACTGAGCAAGGCCAGATTTTTCAGGTTTATTGTTGTTGATATGAGATTAGTGTTCTTGTAGTTGTTTTTCAACAGAATGTCCTGTTTATCCAAAATATGAGTGAAAGCACTCGTGCTGAATCTGGTAAACACTAGCGAGAGGAGGAGAGAAGACTGTTTATTTTTCATAGATGGTAACCAAGCAGAAATTTTGTTGATAGGGAAAAATGTAGGAACTAAATTTTATCTTTTCAGGATCTTAGCAATCGCCTCAGCAATCTCATCCTTGAGGATGGGCTTATAAGAGTCCAAGATGCATTTTAACTTCCTTGAGGTGAAGCTGTTCTGTAGTATGATGCACTGGAGAGTGCTCAGTGCTTGTAGAAAAGCTTGGAGCATATAACATGTGCTCTGTTGAGCAAAGATTTGAAGATGATTATATTTTTTTAGATGAATGATGTGCTGAATCTTGTTGTATGTAGCAGCTTATGAAGAAAGGTGAATTTTCCATAATTTTCTTTTTCCACTGTGAAGTTGATGCATGGGTGAAAGCTGTTGATTTAGGTTATAAAAAGGTAGGTATAGATTTTTCTGAGTCTGGTCAGATCACAAACACAATATAATATTGAACCTAAAAGAAAGGTTGGGGTTGTATTGAAGAGGATAGGGATTCCTCAACATGCTCTAAGTAGAAATTGGCAAGTGCAAGGGGCTTCCCAAAGCAGTTCCTTCAATCTGTTTGTAGAATTTATTTCTGCAAATGAAATAGCCTGAATGCATGACAGTCAAAGTACAACTATGTCTGGAGGGAACTCCTTTGATAACAAGTTGGAGAGTGTCAGCCAGAGGTACACTGGTAAATAAGAACTGGATATCAAATCTGACCATGAGGTCTGTATGCTAATAATTACGTTTTTTTATTTTTGTCAGAAAATCTGATGAATTCTTCACAGAGGCCAGCATTGGAGCATAAAAGATGAGTTAGTAATTTAGCTAAGTGATAGATTGGGATGTCCATGTAGTCAACTATGGGTCTGAGTGGAAAGTCTTCCTATGTGTTTTTTAGTAGGATGTAGTATTTTTGGTATGTATTTTTGTGGGATTCTACCAAAAATGGATCTTAAATTTTTTGATAGTGTCTTCATACCAGCTGATCACTTTGTTGAGTAAGGAATTAAATTTATTGATTTGGCTGTTGGTAAGGTGTTCTGGGTAATCTCCTGGTAAGTGGACTGATCTTGTAACAGAAGTAAATTTTTTTTTTTTGTTGTACATAAAGTTCATGATCATTACAGCTTTACCTTGTCTGCTTTTGTTATGGTGAGATGGCTATTGTGTCTCAAGGATTTTAAGGGCCTTGATTTCAGCTAGATATAAGTTTGGGGAAGGAAGTTTAGCTCTGAGTAGTAATGAGGAGACTTCTAGTTGGAGTTTATTAGTGCTATCACTTGAGAGGGTGGTTAGGTTTCTCTCAGTATTATACAGGAAATTCAGGTATGAAATTTTTAGACATTATAGCATAATCATTACATTTGGTGAGTAACAAAGTTTCTGCAGGAGTGATGAAATGTCCAGATATGCTGACAACCCATCTGTTTATTGCTGGTTTACCTTAGTTGGTTTTTGCTTTTGAGCAAGTGAGTCAAACTTACAGTTGCAAATAAGTCTATTTTTGTTGTAAGATCATTGCAGAGGCTGCCTAGATATGTCCAAACCACATTAAAAAGGTCATTGTTTAAGATCAAAGAGATTTTCTCTTGAAGAAAGGAGATGTGGTGAATACTGAGGATGAGATCACGTTTGGTGGTTCATAGTTGATTGCATATGAGAAAATGGCTGGCATTGACATAAATACGATGAGCATCTGATAGTTTCTTTAAATTTAGTATAGTTAGGAATTATCTTTGAGTTGCGGTGTTTTGTTTTTTATTTATTTATTATTTTTTTTAAGGAAATCTACACTCATAGCTTACCTTGTTGAACAGAAAGTTTACTAAGTTTGCCAGTCTTTTTGGTAATTTTTCTCCATGAAGGATAATTAGATGAATTTTTAATGGCAATTATGACATAAAGTTTACTATACACATGTATTCACAGTAATATAATAATTATATTACTGCAAATGTTTTGACCAGAAACTAACTGGTCATCATCAGTGCATCAGCATAATCACAAGGAAGCTAACACAAAGAATGTTAATCCTATTTATAGAGCTAAAAATAAAGTCCACTATCTCCCTCCCTGGTGTTTGCTAAGTTCAGTGAGTGCTTCCACTTGTACTCTGGACAGGCAAGACATTAATTGAAAATTGACTACAAGAACACCAATCTAATAACAATAAACCTGAAAAATCTGGCCTTACTTATCAAGTGGACGCCCACCACGATCAGTGCAGGATTAGGTTTGAGCAGTTATTCAAGGAGAGTGCTAAAGCACTTCTACACTGCCAAAATTTAAATTGGAATGGTTGCTTCTCTATTGCTAAGATTTTGAAGAGTCTCATCCTCATAACAGCAAGTAAGCAAGCAATAATGCATCACCCCCTTATTTTAATTAATTTTTTGTTGTTTAAATTAATTTAATATAATTCTGTGTCATTAATTTATAATCTAAATAAAATTTTATTTCAAATCACTTAAATTTGGGACTTAATTGTAATCTTATTTTATTGTATCCACCTGCTTGGTAGCATTCTGGCACATGACTAGGCTATGTGAATAGGATTATCATTCTTTGTTGCAGCTACACCTTGAAATTATGCTGGTGCACTGATGCACTAGTTAGTTAGTGTCTTCTTAAAATATTTGCAGTAATATAATTATGTTTTTGTGACTATGTGTGTCTAATAAACTAAGGCTTGGACAGTGATAAGGAATTTTGAATGGGCCTGATTTTATTGTAATCACCTGCTAGGTGGCATCCTGGCACATAACTCAGCTGTGGAAATAGGATTATCCTTCTTTGTTCCAGCTTGGTACACTTCTTTTTGGTTTTGTATATTGTATATACATATGCTATTTATAGTGCTATGCATATGACCCTTCCCATAATACATAGTAGTATTTGTGTCCAAAAACACAAGTAAATTATTATTATTATTGTACAGGCACCTCCATCAAATGTGAAAACTGTTTGCAAGAGATCCAAACTATCTACACAGTCTTTCATACTTCTCCTTGAACTCATGAACTAACAAGTGCTCACAACTGATTCAGGAAACCCATTCCATTCATTCACAAATCTCCAAGCAAAAATTCTAGTCCTCATATCCTTAATAACCATCCCATTACTCAAATTCTAGGGATAACCTCTTGTTTTGTCCTCTCTGGTACGCAGAATAAATTGTAGAAGAGAGGGGATAAAAATTGGCATGGGACTAAAGAAATTAGTGACTTATATATCAGTTCTAAAGCCGGTACAAGATCTAGAGGGAATCTGCAATTTTTGTATACCAATGCAAGAAGCATTCGAAATAAGAGAGAAGAATTTTTGGCATTAGTTGGTGCAATCTCACCAAATGTTGTAGACATTAGTGAAACTTGGCTGTCAGCAGAAGATGTGGTCACTGGAATTGAATGTGATGGGTACAGTATTTTCAGGGAGGATAGAGAAGATAGAACAGGGGGAGGAGTACTATTGATGATAGCTGATGTGTTGCAGCCAAAGAAAGTAGTATATCAAGATGATAGACATGTGAATGAGAGTTCATTTGAGGTGGTCTGGTGCAAAATAGTGACCAATGCAACCAAATATACAGTTAGATGCTGCTATAGGCCAGGGAGTACAGGGGGAGATATTGAATTCATGCATCAGCAAATTAGTGCAATGAGTGCAAGTTTAGTGATTATTATGGGGGATTTTAATTACGGTGATATCAGTTGGAAGGAGGAAATATCATGTATCAAAAAGGAAATGGAGTTCATACATCTTCTACGAGATAATTGCTTAAAACAGCACATAACTGAAGGGACACGTGGTGTGAGAGTGTTGGACCTGGTTATTGGTTCAGAGGTTATATGCGGTATATAACCTCTGAACAGAGGTTATATAAGTAAGGTGTCCTCGTTACCTCCAATTGGTGAAAGCGATCATGTGGTATTGACTTGGGAGGTTGCAAAATCTGTGGATTTTTCTGTTAAGAAGGGGTATATACGGAATACAGGTTAGGCAATTATAACAAGTTTCGGAGTGAGCTTGCAGCCATCCCATGGCAGAACATATTGCAGGGGAAAGATGTTAGCAGTGCATGGGATAAAATTGGCAGGTATCTGAGGAAAGCAATATCAGATTGTGTCCCCATGGTCAGGAAGTCAAACAAGGCAGGTGTTAGATGGATGAGCAGTAGTATCAAGCTTGATTTGCAAAAAATGAAAATGTTATGGAGAATTTACAAGGAGAAAGGTGATCAGTACACCCATGAGCAGTACAAGGCTCAAGCTAGAAAGGTTACCAGTATAGTAAGAAAAGCTAATTCTCAGATTATGAGAAGACCTTAGCCAAAGAGATCAAGGGTAATCCCAAAGAGTTCTTCTGCTATGTAGCAAGTAAAAGGAAGAATGACTTCGGAAGGATAACTTTAGTGGGTGCTGATGGTATTGAGGTGACAAAATCAGATGTAATAGTCGAGTTACTGAGTGATCACTTTTCAAAAGTCTGTCACCCAAGTGAGGATATCTCTGTACATGTAACAATAACTAATGTGAGAATTGAAGCTAAAGAATCAGAGGTATTTAATATATTGCAAAATTTAAATGCAAACACTGCTGTAAGCTTAGATGGAATATCAGCTTGGGTGTTGCGTAAATGTGCAAATGAATTGTCAACCCCTCTTACTTGGATATTTAATTTAAGTTTAAACTCTGGTATGGTCCCTATGGAATGGAAGTTAGGCAAAGTGGTTCCTTTGCATAAGGATGGCTCTAAAACTACGGTAGTTAATTACAGACCAATCACCATCTCAGGAATAGTGGTAAAAGTATTGGAAAAGTTGGTTAAAGACAAAATTCAGGAATGGGTGGATCAGGATATAATACTCTATAGAGGCCAACATGGTTTTGTTAAAGGTAGATCCTGCCTTAGCAATCTATTAACTTTTCATAATAGAATGACATCTGATTTGGACAAAGGAACTGGCTACACAGTGGTACTTCTGGATTTTGCTAAGGCTTTTGACAGGATACCCCATGGAACACTGTTATGCAAATTGGAGCAGATGGGAATGGATACTAAATTGGTGATATGGATAGGAGAATAGCTCAGGGAGAGATACCAGAAGGTGGTGTATGGAGGAGCTGAGTCCAGGATGAGGCAGGTGACCAGTGGTGTGCCTCAGGGCTCTGTGCTTGGGCCATTGTTGTTTAATTTGTATATAAATGATATAGGAAATGGCTTACAGGAAGATATTCAGTTGTTTGCTGATGATGCAAAGTTGGGTAGTGCAATAAAAAATCAAGCTGATGTTGAAAGTTTGCAGGATGATTTAAATAAGCTGGTAGAATGGGCAAAAGATAATGGATGTCAGTTCAATGTGGAAAAGTGTAAAGTCATGCATTTTGGGATTAAAAGATTACCAGCTGTGTACTACATTGATGGAACAGTACTCCAAGAGATTGATGAGGCTAACGACTTAGGGGTGTTGGTAGATAGGGAGATGAAGTTCAGAGGACACATTGCTAAGGTGTCCAAGATTGCACATAGGATTACTTGGTTGTTGAGGAACACACTGACATCCAGAGATAAAGAGGTTATTATTCCCCTTTATAAAGCATTGATACTTCCACATTTGGATTACTGTGCTCAAGTCTGGTCACCTGGATTCCTTGGAGATGAGGAGGCTGTGGAGAGGGTTCAGAGAAGAGTGACCAAGTTGGTGAGTGATGTAAAAAATGCTCCCTACATTGATAGATTGAGAGGTTGGTTGATAGGTGAAGAAGAGGGGATATGATAGAAACATTTAAATTACTGAAAGGTTTTTATAGGATTGATGCAGGGGAAATGTTTCAGCTGTATGATAATGATGGAAGAAGAAGAGGTCATCCCTGGAAATTAAAGAAGAGTATGGTTAACAAGGGTGTCAGAACAAGGTTTTTTGCCTGGAGGGTGGTGAATGAGTGGAATTCATTGCCTGACTTAGTTGTGAGCTCTTCATCTGTAAATGAATTCAAGAAGAGATATGACAGATATTGTTTTGCTAGTTTGGGTCTCCAGCGATGAGTGTACTGACTCTGTGGAGATACCCGTAATAATAACATGATAAATTTAGTTTAATCCTTTATCCCAGTGAGAGCAAACAAAGTTTGTGCCTGAAAATATCTTCAGGACTGAATATAGTGTTGTACTATCTTACCTGGGTAAGTAGTACAACACCAGGCAACTCATAGCAAAGGTGGAGCAAGCTACCAACATTCCTATCCCAGTATCTCCCATAATGCAAAACACATCTCCTTGTGGATATGTATACTGTTATGCATTAAGGGATTGGCCACTACCCACACTACTTTTGACCTTTATATCCAGGTAAGATAGTACAAAACTATATTCAGTCCTGAAGATATTTTCAGGTGCAAACTTTGTTTGCTCTCACTGGGATAAAGGATTAAACTAAATTTATCATAGTCTAACCTAGTGAAAAATAAACTTTCAACATCTTTCTCTAAATCCAGAGTAATTTTAAAAAAAAGTGGCAAACCTTTTGGCAACTTCTATAGGTAAAGATGACCTTGCTACTGCTTCTGCCTGGTATCTCCAACTCTGGGCCTGGCTCCCACTGAAGAGACCTCAATAAAGGTCGAAACTAGTCTGGGTAGTGGCCAATCCCTTAATGCATAACAGTATATATTTCCACAAGATGTGTTTTGCATTATGGGAAATACTGGGATAGGAGTGTTGGTAGCTTGTTCCACCTTTGCTACGAGTTGCCTAGTGTTGTACTACTTACCCAGATAAGATAGTACAACACTATATTCAGTCCTGAAGATATTTTCTGGTGCAAACTTTGTTTGCTCTCACTGGGATAAAGGATTAAACTAAATTTATCATAGTCTAGCCTAGTGAAAAATAAACTTTCAATAATAATAATAGTTAAGTGCTGACATTTCTCCTGCATCATTCCTCTAAAACCATTTAAGTAACTTAAATGTTTCTATCATAGCCCCTCTTTTTTACCTATCAACCAACTTCTGCAATCCACACACACCCTCAAGCTATCCTCAGAGGCCACACTACTTTTGACCTTTATATCCAGGTAAGATAGTACAAAACTATATTCAGTCCTGAAGATATTTTCAGGTGCAAACTTTGTTTGCTCTCACTGGGATAAAAGATTAAACTAAATTTATCATAGTCTAACCTAGTGAAAAATAAACTTTCAACATCTTTCTCTAAATCCAGAGTAATTTTAAAAAAAAGTGACAAACCTTTTGGCAACTTCTATAGGTAAAGATGACCTTGCTACTGCTTCTGCCTGGTATCTCCAACTCTGGGCCTGGCTCCCACTGAAGAGACCTCAATAAAGGTCGAAACTAGTCTGGGTAGTGGCCAATCCCTTAATGCATAACAGTATATATTTCCACAAGATGTGTTTTGCATTATGGGAGATACTGGGATAGGAGTGTTGGTAGCTTGTTCCACCTTTGCTACGAGTTGCCTAGTGTTGTACTACTTACCCAGATAAGATAGTACAACACTATATTCAGTCCTGAAGATATTTTCTGGTGCAAACTTTGTTTGCTCTCACTGGGATAAAGGATTAAATTAAATTTATCATAGTCTAGCCTAGTGAAAAATAAACTTTCAATAATAATAATAGTTAAGTGCTGACATTTCTCCTGCATCATTCCTCTAAAACCATTTAAGTAACTTAAATGTTTCTATCATAGCCCCTCTTTTTTTACCTATCAACCAACTTCTGCAATCCACACACACCCTCAAGCTATCCTCAGAGGGCACATTTCCAGGCCACTCACCATCTTGGCTAGTTGCCTCTGAATCCTCTCCAACACTTCCTCATCCCAAAGAAGAAATGCAGGAGACCAGACCTGAGCACAGTAATCCAGATGCAGACATACCAAGGCTTTATAAAGAGAAATAACAACTTCCTATCTTTACTTGTTAGTGGTCTGTTCTTCAAAAACCAAGTAATCTTATGAGCCACCTTAGCAACATGAGCTCTAAACTTCAACTCTGTCTATCACCACTCCTAAATCCCTAGCTCCATCTATTTCCTGGAGTACAGTTCCATCAATGTGGCACTCAGCTTGTAATCGATTTATCCCAACATGCATAACTTAACATTTCTACACATCAAACTGACACCTGTTGTCTTCTACCATACTGACAACCTATTTAAATCATTATGCAAGCACTCCACATCATTTTGATTAACTATTATCCTACCCAATTTTGCATCATTAACAAACAACTGAATATTCCATTTCAGCTTATTTCCTATATCTTTTATGTACAAATTAAACAGTGGCAGTCCTAGCATGGAACCTTGCAGCACACCAGTAGCTACCACCTTTTGCCTGGATTCTGCTCCTCTGTATACCAGTTTTTGATATATATTCCCCAGCCTCTCACTTATCCACATAACCAGTGTCACATCCATCCTCATTTGTTCTAATTCGATTTCCATGTGGCATTCTATCAAATGCATTTGTAGAAGCAGAATAATGTAGCAATATCCTTTATCCAAGGCAGCTGTCACCCTGTTATAAAAATTTAGTAAATTACTATGGCATAACCGACTCTTTACACAGCCATGTTGCTCTTCATGGAGTATTGTATTCTTATCCACTTCTTGAATTATCTTTTTTGACCAATTTTTCCAGTACTTTTACCACTCCTATGATGCTGATTAGTCTATAATTTACTATTGCAGATCTCTCTTATACAAAGGAATTATTTTGTCATCTTTTCACTCTCTTAGAACTCTACCAGACCTGAGACTCAAATTAAAGAGCCTACTTATTGCTAAAAAGGTATTGCTTGCTAAGTCTTGCAAATTCATGCAAAACCCAAGCTGATATCCCACCAACTCTCACAGCTGTATTTACATTGAGATTCTGCAATATCCTAAGAACTTCCGATTCGTTTACCTCTGCTCCCACATCAGTCCAAAACATATGTCTCAGCAGTAGTGTTGCTTTGATGATATACCCTTGCACAGTGCTCACTCAGTAACTCAACTATTTTATCTGCATCTGTCACCATCAGCAGTTTTCAAAGTTGTTCTTCCATAGTCATTCTTCCTCTTACTTACCATGTAACAAAAAAAACTCTTTGAGATTTCCTCTGTGCTGTTCAGCTAGCTTCTTCTTTTAATCTGATTTTGCCTTCCTTACCATGCTGGTCACCTTTTTTCCTTATATACTCTCCACAGTATTTTCTTTTTTTTTTTTCTGCAGCTAATGCTTGATATTACTCATCCATCTAACTCCTACCTGATTAACTCTCCTTACCATAGGTATACAATTTAATATTGCTTCCTCTAGATGATCCTTAACCATCTCCCATACACTACTAACATCCTTCCCTTTTAGGATTTTATGCCACAGCACAGCTTCCGAGCTTCCTACTATATTTGTCATTATCACTTGCCTTCTAGTTCCAAATATTATTATTATTTTATGGCATCTTCATGGAATCTGGAGATTCATCTGAGGATGAATCTCATCATACTTCTCCTTGAATCCATTCGATGTCAGGGAACTCAGTGAATCACCACTTACCAAGCAAAAAATCTGGTCTGCCCACTCCTACTAACCACATTCTTACACAACTTCCACAGATGGTCTCTAGTTCTCTGATTATTTGTCATATATTGAAAATTTTCACTTGCTTCAATTTTATAAAATCCCTTTAATATCTTAAACGTTTCTATCCTGTCCCCTCTTTTCTGCCTATCAACTAAACTTTGCAACCCACTTACCTTCAACCTGTCCATCTAGTAAGTATTCCACAGACCTGTCATCATCTTGCTCACTCGTCTCTGAATCCTCTCTATCACTTTCTGATCTAAAAGAAACCCAGATGACCAAATCTGTGCATGGGTCAAGATATGGTTGAATCATTCTCTTATAAAGAGGGATAATAACTTCATTATCTTTAATTGTTAGAATGTTTTTCAACATCCAAGTAATTCTTTGAGCTATTTTACCAACTTTTGCAATATGCCCTCTGAACTTCAATTCTTTATCCACCATTATACCCCAGCCTCATCAATTTCCTGCAATCCAATGCCATCAATATCATACACTATATGCAACCTTTTCAACTCGAAGTGCATAACCTTACATTTTGCAACATTAAATTGACAATCATTATCCTTTGCCACAATATCAATTTATTCAACTTATCCTGCAGGATATCTATATCACCTTTATCAACTATTGCTCTCTCCAGTTTGCATCATCAGCAAACAACTGAATATCCCCTATTATATTTTGCCATATATTATTGATATACAAATGACAGAATAGTGGTCCTAGTACCGAACCTTGAGGTAATCCACTAGTCACCATCATTCTCCTGGATTCTGCTCCACATATACTACTCTCTGGTGTCTGTCCATCAGCCATCCCACCCACCCATCCACGCCACTAGCCTCATATCCATTTGTTTCACTTTTTGTAATAGTTTTCCATGTGGTATTCTGTCAAATGCCTTGACAAAGTCAAGCAGTATCATGGTGTAGCCATTACCTTTATCCAATTTTGCTGTCACTTTATTATAAAATGTCAATAAGTTACTAAGGCAGGGCCTACTCTTTACAAAACCATCTTCCCACTATAGAGTATTCTATCCCTATCCACCCACTGTTGTATTTTAACTTTCACCAAATTTTTGAACACTGTAACAACCACTCCTGATATATTAATTTGTCTGTAGTTTGCTACCTCTGTTCTGAAGCCACTTTTATGTAATTGTATTATCTTGTCCTCTTTCCACTCCCTTGGAACCCTGCCTGAGCTGAGACTTAGATTGAACAACTTCATCAGATGTAATGCTAATTCTCTTGCACATTCACGTAGTAGACAGGCTGATATGCCATCAGTCCCACTGCTGTGTTCACATTCATATTTTTTAATATACTGAACACCTCCTGTTCATCTACCTCAATGTTGATATGCATCTCTGTAACATCAGCAACTGTAAAATCACCACCTGGATGACACACCTTTGCAGACTGATCACTCAGCAATTCAACTATTTCTTTTGATTCAGTCACCTTCCTACCATGTGCAATGTTTGAAGTCACTCTACCATAGTCATTTTTCATCTTGCTACATCATGAAAAAACTCTTTTGGGTTTACTTTGGCCTGTTTGGCTAATTCTTGTCTCATAGTCTGATTTGCCCTTCCTTATCATACTAGTCACCCTTCTTGTTTGCACTTTATACTATTTAGAGCCTCCATATCTCAGTCAGTATAGGCAAAGCCCTTTGGGCAGAAAGGTCTGGATTTCATTCCTGTCCATGACATAAGGAACCTTTATCGGGTCTCTTTCAACTAAAGGTGAGTCAGCCAGTCTCATACATTTTTTACATCTGGTTTTTCGTCCCTCAGAACAGGCAAACTAGCTCCTTGAACACACAGATCTACAGTCATAAATACTTAACCTCCCATTAGGGGTTCAACCTATCCTGAAGGACAGGGTAGAAAAGGGGGGAAACTCCATACAAATAAATGTTTTCTTTTTTTTTTGCAGCTCCCAGTTTATATCCCTACTCATCTACTTAATTCCAACTTTGTTTATCCTCCTGATCTTTTGGTATGTGGTCTGATACTGCTACTCTCAAGCAATCTCTAATCCCTTGCCATGCACTACTGACATTCTTTCCTTGCAGCTTCTCAAGCCATGGCACTGTTCCAAGATGACTCCTGAGTCTCTCATAATCATGAGCCCTATAATTGAACATTAACCCAGTGGTGTAGCTAGAGCTTTTGCTGCCCCTCTCAATATTCATCAAAATACTACAAAAAGTCAAAAGAACGCATTTGAAAATAAATTAAAACACTATGTTTATTTTTGAAGTAAAACTTTAATTTCAACATTCTAAAATGTTATTTTTCTTGCTTTTCTCTTAGCAAAATCATCGATGACATTGGCCAAGTCCATTTCATAGTAATGTAGGTAATTCTTAATCAATTTTATTTAGAAAAAATCCTCTCACAACTAGCAGCACTCACAGCAATCGTGAGGAAAATTCGCAGTAGTATTACAATATTTGGAACTGAATTCTTGAGACTGTATTTTAGAATTAACCACAAAAGTTCAGAAAGGTTCAAAGTGCCGTCGGGATGGGATGGACCGCCCCCCCACCCCCCTAGCTATGCCACTGCATTAACCCCTTCTTAACAGAGAACTCTACAACTGGCAACTTCCCAGAACAAAACTGCATGGTCACTCTCCCCAATTGGAGGTAGAGTGTATACCTTGGTTATGGATACATCTTCTGATGCTATTATTAGATCCAACACTCTCAAACCCCTTGTTCCCTCTATAACATGTTGTTTCATGTAATTATTCCTTAGCAACTGTATAAATCCTACTTTCATCTTGCCATACCCTCTTTCCTACCTCCAATTGATGTCCCTATAGTTGGTCTCTATACTCATTGTGCTCATCTGCCAATACATGGCATTTACATCTTCCTGTGGACCCCATAGTCTATAGCAGCACCCAACAACAATATTTTGTCTTATTTGCCTCTATCCAGGCAGCTTCAAATGAACCATCTCCCTCAGATCTAAAATCTGCTTCAACTTCTAATTTTGTTGGTGTTGTAATTCTTCAGCTATCATCAGCAATACCCCATCTCCTGTCCTGTTCCTTCTGTCTTCCCTGAAAATACAGTACCCTTTTACTTTCTATCCCTGTAACTATATTCAATCAACCAGGTCTCACTGATGCCTATCATTTTTGTCCAAGTCATGCTTACCAGTGTCAAAAACTCCTCACCCTTATTCCTAATATTTCTTGCATTTGTGTACATGTATTTCAACATCCCTTTGTACCAATAGTTAACCTTATGTAACGTCATTACCAAACTTTGAATTGAAATCTGTGAAATCCCATTTGGCAGTGCATGATCATTACTATACACATGCTCATTTATCACAGGGGTGGCCAGACACAGGGCCGTGCTTACACTTGTCCTAAGTCGGGTTTGATCCGAGGCTCTAGAGTGTTCCAGGTGCCCTTAAATTGGCTCTAATTTTTTGAGGGCTCCCAGTCAGTACCTCATGCATCTGTGCATAAGTACGGCCCTGGCCAAACACATGCTTGATTTCATCCTCCCGAATATCTATTTCCCTGGATTTACACTTCGACACTCTAACTAAACAACACTTTCTCCAAACATCTAACTCCAAAACCATATATCTTTTCTTGACAGAATATTCCTCATGTTTTACAATCTCCCAAATCAAGACCACATGATCACTTTTGTTAATCAGAGGTAATGTGGCCAACTTGGTAGCCCTTCTGATCCTGTGACCAGGTTCAATACTCTTGCACCCTGAGTTTGCTCCATCATATGCTGCCTCAAGTAGTTATCTCTCAGTAGGTGTAAATTCCATCCTGCCATGTGATCTTTCTTCCTTCTAATCTATACCTGCATAATTGAAGTCCTCCATAATAATTACTTGACTTGCACACATATTAATTTGCTGATGCATGTCTTCCACATCATCTCTGAAACCCCCCCCCCCACTAATATTAACAACCAGCCATATATTTTGCCTTATTAGCTTCAGTCTCACACTAAACTGCCTCAAAAGAACTACCATTAACTTGCCTATCTCTTAATATTTTTTCTACAATTCATTTATAATCAGTAGCACTCTCCCTCCTTCTTCTTATCTTCTCTATCCTCCCTGAAAATACTAAATCCTTCACATTCTATCCCTGTAACTACATTGTCTACTGTTAGCCAAGTTTCACTAATGCCTATGACTTGGTGAGGTTGCACTAACTAAGGCCAAAAACTTTTCTCTCTTGTTCCTAACACTTCTGACATTAGTATATAGAAACTGCAGCATCCCTTTTTCCTCCCAAATTCCCTTTACTTCCTGAACTGATCTCCCTATTCAATATGGGTGCCTTCAGTTTCCATATAGAATAAGGTGCTTTGCACTTCAGCATGCTTGGTGAACAAAGCTCTCTCTCTTTCTTCACTGCTAATCTCTTGCCACTTCTGCAACTGTTTGCTTTTGTGCTTTGTCCTGTAAAGGATAACATATACAGATGCCGTTTCCTTATTTAGGTCCATTTTGTTCTCCTGTAGAAGCAAAAGTAAGTGATAAGGGAGCAAAGGGAAGTATAAATGAGGAAACAGAAGTAAGGTGTGGCAGAATGAAAGGGTGCGAGACTACAGGCGTGACAGAGAGTGAAATTGTCAGAATTCGAGATTTCAAAATGGAATGAGGACTATGTAGAGTGACATTAAATGATTATTATTATTCAGGCCTCCATGGAGTCAAAAGACTCATCGCGAGAGGTCCTCTCCAAGAAACACAAGTCCACCAAGACCCATTGAGGGAGGTCCCCCCCCCCCCCCAGGAAACACGAAGTCCACCACACCACTCCCCAAATGCACCAACTGCTCTCACCACTCCATCAGGCAACTAATTCCACGGTTCAACCGCCCTCCATGCAAAGAAACCACTCCTAACCCCCCCCCCCCGCAACTTCCAAGGATGGCCCCTTGTCACGACTTACTCAATTTCTAGGGATGACTCATGTTCTGCCCCCTCTAGTTAGGTGTTGAAATATTTCCTCTGCATCAGTTCTATAAAACTATTTTAGTAACTTAAATGTTTCTATCACATTCCCTCTTTTGCACCTATTAACTAACTTTTGCAATCCACAACTCTCAGTCTATCATCACTAAGCACTCACTATCCTGCTCACTTGCCTGTGGATCCTCACCACTATTTCCTCATTCCAAGAAACTCAGGTGACCAGTGAGCACAGTAATCCACGTGTGGATGTATCAAGGCCTTATAAAAAGGCTTTATCTCTGCTTGTTAGTGTCATCTGTCCATCCATTTGTACTACCAAAACAATTCTCTCCTTCACTTTCCCAATCTGCATACTTAAATCCTCACTAAAATCCTTAATCTTTGCACCTGAGAAATGAGATTTCATCATGCTCTCACAATGCACTCCTCTTATCATAGAATCACTATCCAAAACTGTATTCTTTCTCTTTTTTTTTACTTTCTGTACTATTTTTCTTTCTCTTCCTCTACACCTCTTCTTTCTTTTGCTTTCCTGCACAACTGCTTATTGGACATTTCTCCAATCCTTCAAGCTCAAGATTTGTTTCACATTTGAATTCATCTGTGAAGGACTCCATATAATTGCAATCTCTCTCTCTCTCTCTAATTATCACCTTGTCATTCTCCTCATCTTCCACTGTTTCTTTCATGCTGTCACTCACATGGTGTTCACCTTCATTTGCTTCCACCATTGTACTGCACTTACAATCTTGTTGGTACTTCACCATTTTTCCATATTATCATTTCCCACTTTGCTGTTATGCTTTTTACTCTCTCCACACTTCTTGCACTCACTTTCAAAATACTTCCTACACATTCACTCACCAGTCTTGCTTTCCTTCCACAAATTTTACCCTTTGTGATGAATACATCTCTCACATGTTGCAACAAAATACTTCACGATAAACCACTCCAGATTAGATGTTAGACATTATCTATTAGACATTAGTGGAAACAAATGAAAGTGTGCAAAAGAACATAAAGTAAGAATTCATAATAAAATATTATTATCAGAATCACTTACTTTTAATTTAAATGTCTTTATTTGTAAAATTTTGGGCTAAGTTTCATTGCCATTGTCAATACAATTACAGGAAAACACAAAAAACAGAACAACAATTCAATTGAAAGCACTTGATATTATGTATGCTATCAGCTGCAGGAGAATAGCTCCATCTGCATTAATAGAATTCAAAATAAATTACAATAAATAATTTAGTTAAGATATTATTTTTAAATATAAACAAAAAATTAATTACAACACACACGAGTTGAGTATTAGTCATTACAAGTTCCCAAAATTGAGAACATTTGGGCAATTGTTTCTGTTCAGGTTTAGGTTGTGAGTGTGTTCTTCACAGCTTTCCTTGTACAGTATTTCCAGTAGAAAATAACTTTGTATAACAATTTGGTTTTGTTCCAATGAATCCTGTGTTTTATAGATAATACATAGCTTGCTAAACCAGAAATGTATTCCTGATGTTCTTCAAGATGAATTTGTGCAGAATGACCAGTTGTCCATAATAGCATGAGCTGTAAGAGCAGGGGATTCTGTAAACTACAGGATAAGAAAGAGGAGGATATTTACCTTTAGGTGAGATAAGGAAGGTACTATGTTTGCAAACTGGTGGAAAGAGACTTGTAAGTTAATCTGTTGAAGTAGTCTTGTTATTTTTTTTTCTGAAAGTCCTTTAACATATGAAAATACAAATTCTGCTAATTTCTTCTTGAGGCAGGTTAGGATGACAGCCATAATTATTGATTATTTTTTCAATAGTTTTTGCATTATGACAATGAGAGATAAAGGTAGTTCTAATAATAAACAGTTCTTTATTTCTGCATGTACTTGAAATTCAGCTTCCTTCATAAAAAATTCAGTAGATTTTAAGAATGAAATTTCAGGATTATCCTTACAACCCACAGATCTTCTAGTAAGTTTTGAGATGTAGTGTCACTCTTTACAAATATCCCTCTGACAGATATAATTGAATTACTGAATTACTTCATAATGATTTTCCTCCTGATATTGTAAAATTATTTGACTGCCAAAAAAAAAAAAAAAAGGTACAACAGATAGAGGGAACAACTATGTTTTCCCTTTCCCCAACTCTAGCTAATTACTTTATGGAACATTTCGAACAACATATTCTGGATGTTTCTTCACCTAAACCATCAGTTTGGCACAGATACATTGATGATGTTTGCTGAAAACCAAGTGGTATTTTACAGTTCTCAGTATGTAGAAAACTAACTCATACTGGTAAATACATTGATTCTAACTCACAACAACACCCTTATCAGAAAGATGGTGTAATCAAATCTTTAGTCGACAGAGCTCATAAAATATGTTCTCTTCTAAACAAAGAACTGTGTATTCTTAGAACTACCTTTATCTCTAATAGTTATAATGCAAAAACTATCAAAAAAAAAAAAAAAATCAATAATTATGGCTGTCATCCTAACTAGCTGAAGAAGAAATTACCAGAAAGATTTGAAGAAAAAATAGCAAGACTACTTCAACAGAGTAACTTAGAAGTCTCTTTCCATCCAGTTCACAAAATTAATACCTTCCTTATCTCATCTAAATACGAATATCCTCTTCTTTTTTATTCTGGAGCTTACAGAATCTCCTGCTCTTGCAGCTTATGTTATTTGTTTCATTGTTCTATCAGGAAAGCATGTTACGTGTACTTTATTAGTCATGACACCTCTAATGATAGTCCCCATAAATAATATATGATTATCCTTTGACCCTTTCTTCTTAACACTAACTTACTTCTGATTCGCATCAGCCAATCTCTTCTGTAGGGATTTTGAATCTCATCTTTCAGATATTTCATTTCACTTCTCAATTTCATTAACTCTTGTCTAAGCTCCTCTACTACAGTCCCAACCCTAGCTCCCATTTCTAATCAGGCTATAAATATACTATAAATATACTTTTCCCATACATTAATACTTTCCTTCTTTTAGTTTAAGTCCACAAATCTTTCACATTTTTCGGTGCATACATGAAGCAATTTTTGCAATGCATCATACTGGGAAAACTCCAGGGCAGAACTAAACCTTCATGCCAAGGCTTTCTGTGCTGCTGATATGTCCATCTTTACAAATGTCATTTTATTATTGTTATTATTAGCCAAGACTTCATGGAGTCAAAGACTCATCTAGGAGGTCCTTTTATCATACACACAGTTCATCATACCGTGCCTTAAACATGCTTAAATTCTCTGCAGACACCACACTCTTAGGCAAGGCATTCCAATCATTCACAACTCTGCATGCAAAAAAACCAGCTTCTCACTCCTCTGCTCACACCCTCTTTATACAGCTTCCAGGGATGACCACTGATTCTCCCCTGATCTCCCACTGTTTTCTGTAGAACCTCTCCAGCATTGATCCTATAACAACCCCTTACTAACTTGTAGGTCTCTGTCATATCTCTCCCTCTTTCTCCTATTCACTAGACTCTGTAAATTGCATCTTCTCAATCTTTGCTCATATTCGACATTCCAGAGGTCAGAAACTACCTTAGTCAGTCACCTCTGGACTCTTTTCAGCATCTCTTCGTCCTTTTGCAAATCAGGTGACCAAATCTAGGCACAGTAGTCCATATTTGGCCTAATCAAAGCCTTATACAATGGAACAAGAATCTCCCTACTTCTACAAGTCAGTGTCCTCAGCATCATTCCCAGAAGTCTTTGTGTTGTCTTCACAATTTTGGCAATGTGTCCCCTAAATTTCAGATCCTTATTGACTGTCACCCCCAGATCTCTTATTTCCTCCATCTCAAACAATATATCCTCACCAAGCATAAATTCTACATCCTATCTTTGTTTCCCAAATTTTAAAACCCTACATTTTGCAACATTGAACTCGCATCCCCATTCCCATGCCAACCACTCAATTTATTCAAGTCATCTTGTAACACCACATCTTCTCTACTTTTCATAATTCATCTCAACTTTGCATCATCTGCAAACAACTAAATATCTCCACCCAAAGGATGAAGGGCTGAGTTTAGTAAATGTAAGTCACATTAAAAATCCAAGTTTTAAAGGTATTTTACAGGTTCTTAACTTCCCAGAGCACAAGAAAGAAACTAATTTTGCAGTGAGAACAAAACCCATTATTGTCCCCCCTCCCCCAAATGGCAATACATAGCTATTGCAAAATCACCTAGGACATCCAGAAGCATGGCATATACATAGGGTTCATTTCTTCTGAAGAGTATGTGTGTGTGGGTGGGGGGAAATGAAACACAATGACTTTTTTTTGTGCCAATTAAATAGTATATTATATAAATGTATTTTGTAATTTAATGTATTAATATGTGACATGCCAGGGCAGAGTTCATCATAATTTAGGTAATGCAATGCCAGAGGTTCACTCTCTAAATTCTCTGGTCATTTTTGAAATTGTCAGTATATTTACGGATAAATAATGGATTTCTATAATAATAATATTATTATACAACAGTAATAAAATCCAGAAAACCTGGTTGGCCGAGTGGTTAGAATATCCACTCTCCAGCCAAAAAGCTGCTGGTTCGAATCCCGCTGTAGGCATGGATGTTTGTGATTGTTTGTGAAAATACTAGTGGTAGTGGTTGGCAGTAGATGGCGTTGGTGTAGTTGCAGTTCATTGTAGTTGGAGATGTGCTTTGCATTATGGGATACTAAGGAAAGTGATCAGAATTCAGTTCACCTTTGCCACGAGTTGCCCCAATCCTGAAGATACTTCAGGCGCAAACTTTGTTTGCTTACACTCGGATAAAGGATTAAACTAAATATATAATTTATAGTCTAACCAAGTGAAAAAAAACTTTCAGCAGCTCTTTCTTCATTGCAACTTTTTTAGCTATTGGCTAAAATCCCTATACTACATTGTCCCCTTCTCTGACACACAACATCAAAGATTCCATCTATATTACTATCTGAAAGACAGCTGATGTACTAAATAAATATAATCTTTGCACCACATTCCAACAACACTACAAATTAGCAGTACTAATTCATTAACAAAAAGACAGACTTCATCCTTTATCACATACATATTCAGTAGTATATGAAGTGCCCTGTGATTGTAATATGGTCTACTATGGACAGACAGAAAGATCTGCAAACATATGTCTCGGAGAAAACAAAAATTACATTCACTACCATCATCAAATTGCATTCTTAATAGAGAATCTGTAGAACAAGGCACAGTTTTTTGCAAAGATGGCAAATTAAATATGGAAATAATAGATAACAGAATGAGCAAAGCTAGTATAGTGGAGGATCCTGTTGAATAAATTTATAAGAGAGAGAGGTTAGCCAAAACACAAACTAGCAGTATACAAGACAATGTTAAAACTAGTTTTAACATTGTCTTGTATACTGTATACTTTAACATGGATCTGAGAGTTAGGTTAGAAATAAGATGCTTGATCAAGGACTAGAGGCCACAGATATGAGAGTTCTGAGAAAAATTAGGAAAGTGAAGAGATGACATCAGTGGCTGAATCATATTAAAAGAGAAGATATTAGGAAGGAACTTGGCATTGTTTGTGAATTCAAGAATGCATGAACAAAGCTAATCTGTTTTGTTCACACATTGATATGATCACTTACGTAGAATGGGAGATAAAGGTTAGCAAACCAAGTGGTTGATGCCAAGATGGCAAGGAAAAGATCTAGAAGAAGACTGCAATCTAGGCAAATGGATTCAGTTAGTGCCCTAGAAAACTGAAATATTAGATATGACAATATCAGAGTGCCAACAAGTGATAAAGTAATTTTGAGTAAAATAGCTGAGTACAGTAGTACTCAACTGTTGTAGTACTGTCATAGTATATATACATCCCTTGATGGTACACATTAGCAAATTGATGATGGCCATCATTATAGCAGGTCAGAAATAACAAACAGTTCTGCTTTGTATACCTCTTCACACTGGATTAGATGGAAGAACAATGTGCTATGTAGAAGTCATTACTATCAGACTTTTTGGAGTCTTCAAGGACTATGAAACACTCTCCTAACCTCAACAAGTATAGCTGCATTAATATGCCAAATATTTGGGAGACAGTCATCTTAAGACTGCCTTCAACCCTATAACTTAAAAACTTCTTTTTTACAACAGTAGAAGGCACTAAATTAGGACTTTATAAGACTAGTTTTAAGGAAAATAGTTGATATGAGATTGATAAACGCTGTAAGATGCTGGTTTAAAATCCAGTGAATTATAAGCCGGTTAATAATCTAAATTCCTAGACAATTCGCAAAACATTTAGACAGACTGGTTTGGCAAGTAAAAAAAAAAAAAATTTAAATCATAATCCCAATGGGTGGTGTGTGTGTGTAGGGGGGTTGAACTATGGGAATATGGATTAGCAAGAGGAGTGAACGTGGAGTGAAATAAAGAGGAATTTGAAATAATTATTTCATAATTATGGCTTCAACGAGTCTTAACAAGTTGTATTGGGTTTCCTTGTCACTTGTCTCCTAAGGAGTTGTCTATTGGACTATGTTCGTCCTTTCTTCCTATTAACATGATTTCTGTTTTTTTAGACCCCTGAAAAGGATAAATTTCCATGCTGAAGTCTCTGAAATTCCATGCCAGAAGATTGTCATTCACAGAAGTTATGTTATGAAACATTTATCCATAGAGTTGCAAAAACCTTGCTTCAGTCTCCAAATCTGAACAGAAATGATGGTCTGAAATTGTCTCTGTTATGGGAAATAGTTCTTCTCCACACATCCCATACTCAATAGTTTTTAATTAATATTTTGTCTCTTGTTTGAATTTGTCAAGTTAAAACCTTAACGTATTTTAAACAGTGCCCCTTATCTTAATTTAAGACATACTGAAGATGTTGTAGACACTAGGACAAGAATTTTATGCTAAATAAAGTTTCATGGAGTTGCTTAAGGGTCAAATCCAAATAACTGAGAGCAAACATCCAATTTGCCTTTCAGGAATGCAGAAAACTGACTGGGGCTTCTGACCTAATGTCCAATCCTCACTTTCACATGGTGCACCCTGTTAGTAGGTATCTACAGGGTACTGAATGAATGAGGATGGGCTTGCAATTTAAGACTTAGCTGACAAAATTGTACTCTCTATTGGCTTAAACCACAAATGCATATGATAGTACAACATGGTGAGATTTCATGCCAGCTGGGACGTCGCCTAGTTAAACAAGGTCCCTGCTGTTTTCATCAGGGAACTAGAGTGAACAATGAAAAGTCAGCTACTGGAACAATGACCAACTCACTCAACATCTCGAAGAAGAATAAATCCAATATCAGAAGAACTGAAAACATGAACCATCAATATAAGGATTATTAATGAATGGAAAATTGCACTTGCAGAAGAATTGGAAAAGTGCCACATGGAAATAATTGGCATTATTGAGACAAAGAAGACAGAAAGGTTAGATCTTACTAAATAATAAGTATAGGATGTTATTTTCAGGCAATAATGATCAAGGAAAGGAAGAAGTAGTGATAGCATTCAACACCAAACATGAAGATAAACTTCTTGATAGGGAGGCAGTTTCAAGTAGTTATGTGGGTAAATTTCAAAATAAGGACATGGACAATGAAATGTATGGGTCCTACAGAAGGTTCTTCCAAGGAAGAAGTGCAGGAATTGTTTGAGTTATTACAACAGGCAGCTGACAGAGAGAAAATGGAAAAAGTGGTCCTTGTTAGAGATTTGAACAGCAGAACAGGAAATGAATCCCACTAGGAATACAGGAAAATTCAGAGAAAGGGTCAAAGCTAATAATTATGGTAAGTATTTACTGGACTTCTGCTCAGGACATGGACTAGTTATTACTGTTTCAACATAAAGATGTGCACAAATTCATATGGAGAGAAGACACAAGAAATAAGAAAAACCTTGACTGTGTCACACTGCTGATAGTAATATCTTTATGCTGGTCCAGGATACAAAAGCGTAACAAGGATTTGAAATTTGAAGTGACCATTACTTAGTACAGAAGAATAAAAATGAATATCGCATTGAAAACAACAGTAGGTAAGAATGTTATTAATAGAATGAAAGTTGAGCAGCTTTTACAAGTAAGTAGTAGACTCAACTTCACAAACATTATTGAAGAAAAAATGAAACATTGAAAACAAGAACAAACCTGGGAGTCTCAGTGACAGACTCCGAAGAAGACAATGACATCCATGGTGGACATAAGAAGTTAAAGAAGTAGTCCTGAAAAAGAAGAAGGCATAATAAAAGTTCCTAGCAAATAAGTCAGCAGATGCCCTAAAAGAATATAGAGAAAAATGTGAGAGAGCTAAGTTGTGTGTAAAAGTAGCTAAACAAAAGTCATGGTAAGACTGGTAAGAGTATGGAAAATCAATATCAGGAAGGTGGCAAAAGTTTCTGGAAGCTATTGAATAAGCTTAGAAATGAAGAAAACAGTACTGTAAAAGGAATCAAAGATGTTAAGGGTGACATGAAAATTGAAGATAAGGATATCCTAGATATCAGGAGTAATTACTTTGAAGGATTGTTAAACAAATCAAGCAGTGACAGAACCATACTAGAAAATTTTCAAGAAGGAATGCAAAGATGAGTACATATCAATATTTGAGGTAGAAAAAGCTGTCAAAAACTTGAAATATGGAAAGGCAGCTGGAGTTGATGATAATTAGATTAGAAATGCTTAAGTATGGATGTATAAAATTTTGCCATGGTTTCAGTGCATAATTCAGAGGGCTTAGTCAGAAGGTTGAATTCCCAATTATTGGAGTAGAGCTCTCATAGTATCCATCTATAAAAAAAAGGAAATAAAACTGATTGTGAGAATTATTATTATTACCCAAAGAACTCAAGGAGTCAAAGACTCATCTGGAAGGTCTTTTTATCACGCACACACATCTCATCATACCATGTTTTAAACACACTCAAACTCCTTGCAGACACCACACTCTCAGGCAACGCATTCCAATCATTCACAACTCTGCACGAAAAAAACCTGCCTCTCACTCCCGTACTCACACCCTCTTTATAGAGTTTCCAGGGATGACCTCTGGTTCTCCCCTGATCTCCCACTATTCTCTGCAGAACTTCTCCACTATTGATCCTATAACAACCCCTTACCAACTGGTAGGTCTCTATCATATCTCCCCTCTTCCTCCTGTCCACCAGACTCTGCACATTACATCTTCTCAACCTTTCCTCATACTCGACATTCCAGAGGTCAGAAACTACCTTAGTCAGTCGCCTTTGGACCCTTTCCAACATCTCTTCATCTTTCTGAAAACCCGGTGACCAAATCTGGGCACAATAGTCCAAGTGGCCTAATCAAAGCCTTATACCCCTGAACAAGAATCTCCCTACTTCTACACATCAGTGTCCTCCGCATCATTCCCAGAAGCCTTTGTGTTGTCTTCACAATTCTGGCGATGTGTCCCCCAAATTCTAGATCCTTATCCACCATCACCCCCAGATCTCCCATCTCCTCTACCTCCAACCATATATTCTCACCAAGCATAAATTCTGCATCCCATCCCATCTTTGTTTTCCAAATATTAAAACCTTACATTTTGCAACAGTGAACTCACATCCCCATTTCTGTGCCCAATCACTCAATTTATTCAAGTCTTCTTGTAAGGCCACATCATCTTCACTACTCTTTATGGTTCATCCCAACTTTGCATCATCTGCAAACAACTGAATATCTTGAATATCTCCATCCAAATCTTTGCCAATATCATTAATATACAGTTAAGCAGTAATGGCCCTAAAACAAACCCCCTGAGGCACTCCACTAGTGACTTTCTTTTTCCTGGATATTGCACCCCCCATACACAACTTGTTGATACCTGTCAGATAGCCAGTCTCCAATCCAATGTACTAATCTAATATCCAACCCCATCTGCTCTAGTTTATATGTCAACTTATCATGAGGTAATCTATCAAAAGCCTTTGCGAAATCCAAGTATATTACTGTGTATCCTTTTCCTCTGTACAAGGAAGCAGTCACTTTATTGTAATAAGTAAGTAGATTACTAAAACCTTTAGCAAATCCATGCTGTCCATCAAAGATGATACCATTGTTGTCAACCCAACTCTGGATCCTAGTTCTCACAAGCTTCTCCAACAACTTAACCACAACACCTGACACGCAGATAGGCCTATAGTTTGATGCTTGAGTTCGATCACCTCCTTTATTAAATGGCACAATCTTGCCCTCCTTCCACTCCTTAGGAACTTGACAAAGTGCAAGACTCGTATTAAAAAAATATGTCAAGGCAGGTGTCAACTCCCTGGCACATTGCTTCAGAATATGTGGTGATATATTATCAAGTCCCACAGCCTTATTTACATCTAGTTTACTCAACTCCCCAAACACCTCTTGCTCACTTACAGTCAGTCTCTCCTCCCCATCATCAACTGCTCTCAATCTCTCCATGAAGTCACATTCACAAGATTGCAAGATCTTTATGAACTGCTCATTTAGTATCTCCACCACACATTCTGCAACAGCTGTCTTTATACCATTTTCTCCAATCAATGTCATCCTTCCATAGTCATTCTTTCTTTTGCTGGCTACATATCAAAAGAACTCCCTAGGATTCTTTTTGGCTTCATTAGCTAACTGCTGTTCATACCTCTTTTTAGCTACTCACACCAACCAAGTCACCCTCCTTGCCTGGTCTTTGTAGACCTCATGAAATTGGTTATTTCCACTTCTCTTATGCTGCCTCCACAATGCCCTTTTTATCTGCATCACATGCTTAATTTCTTTATTCATCCATCTCACATCTACCTTATTTTATCTTCTCACCCTTGGAATACATTTAGACATTGCATCTACTAGATAGTTTTTGAAAATCCCCCAAGCTGCATTGATCTCTTTTCCAGTTAACTTCCCATTCCATGCTACACCTGCAAGCTGTCTCCTGAGCTCTTCATAATCACCCCCCCCCCCCTTTTAGTTCCACATATACCCTTTTCTCACAGGGGTCCTTGCACTGCTGAAATTGCAAAGGAGTTTCTCTACTAAGTGTTCCAGGTAAGATTTATGCAAGCATACTTGAAAAGAAGATGAGAAAGATTGTGGAAGAGAAACTTGGAGAAGATCAAGGTTCAAGCCAAATATTGGTTATCAAGGTCAGATTTTCACTTTGTGACAAATAGTTGAGAAACTGTGGAAATATGACAAGGATCTGTACTTAACTTTTGTAGTGAAATAGGCATATGACAAAGTGCCCAGAGAAAAGCTTTTCAAAATACTTCAATTATATAGGGTGAATGGAACATTATACAGAGCAATACACAGTCTATATTTAAGTTGTCAGTCAGCAGTTAGATTTGAAGGAAATACAGGAAAATGGTTTGATGTTAAATGAGGGGTAAGAGAATTTGGCACATTATCTCCACTCTTATTCATCATCTATGTGGATAACATTATGAAAGAAAGTGGCATTAAGCCTGATATTAGAATTGGAAGCATTAGACTTGGTTCTTTGCTTTATGCAAATATTGTTGTACTCCTAAACACCTCTAGTGCAAGTCTCCAGGATTTTATAACTAAACAGCATAACAGCTGTAACAAATTTGGCACAAAAATCAGCAATAAAAAGACCAAAACTATGAAAATAGACAAGAACATATAAAAATAAAACACAGGCCAATTATAATTATTCAAATCATTTATTTCAATCAATATACTCTCCCTCAGCTTCGATACAGCATTTGGCACAGTCAATTAATTCGTTAAATGAGTTTTTTATATCGGTTTTTGGGATACTGTTGAGGGGCGTGGTTACTGCCACTTGAACGTTTTCAATGGTGGATCGCTTTCCTTTCACCGGCAAATGAAGTCGGGGGAAGAGAAAGTAGCACCCTGTGACTTCTTTCTGTGTGACCCAACACACAAACTTGTTTTTTTCTCAAAAACTGTCTCACAATGTTCAAACGATGAGATGGTGCATTATCATGCAGAAGTGACCAGCTGCCTGCATCACAATATTCATGCTGTACGCAACAAATTCTCGCTATCAATTGCTTCAAAACTTGGAGATAAAACTCGCCATTGACTGTTTGCCCAGGCGGAATGAATTCTTTGTGGATAATGCCCTTGAAGTCGTAGAAAAAATCAGCATTGTCTTTACTTTTGACTTCTCCAGGAGACTTTTTTTTCAGATCTCCCTCTTCTGGTGGTCTCTACTCAGCACTCTGTTTCAGGCTCATACTCAAAACACCACGTTTTGTCACCAGTAACAATCGTTTCAAGGAAGTTTGAGTCGTTATGAGCAGTTTTAATCAGGTCCTTGCAGTGTTCAATTCGATACAATTTTTGGTCGTCGGTCAACCTGTGGGAACAATCGCGAATTCAATTTACGAAGGCCCAAACTCTCGGTCAAAATGTTGTGCACAGTTGATTTTGGAATCCCCAATTCATCTTCAATCAATCTTGCGGACGATTTTGGGTTTTCTTTGATGAAATCACGCACTTTTTGGATGTTAATTTCGCTCAGTCCAGTTTTTGGACGGCCCAGCTTTTCGTCGTCCTCAAGCGTCTCACGACCACTTTGAAATCGCTTAAACCACTCGTAAACTTGAGTACGGGATAAGCATTCATCACTGTATGCTTTTTGAAGCATTTGATGCGTTTTGGTAAAACTTTTACCAAGGTTTAACACAAAAATCAATTGCAGCTCTCTGTTTGAAACTCATTTTCCGACCGTTCGTCAAAACACATTGTCACTCTTGGCACTATAACTTGGCTTCTAATGAAAAACAAATGTCATAAACAGTTGACACAACACTAATGAAGGTTTCCGCTTTCGAGAACAAAAGGATACACCAGGTGGCGACACTAGTTTCTTCTATTTTCTAAAAGTTCGGTTTCTTTTTGGACAGAAGGTGTAGAACAAAAAGTCTAAAATATTTGAATCGTTTAGGCACAGTTTTTAGTGAAGATAGCAGGTTAGATCTGTAAATAGACAACAGAATAAGCAAAGCTGGTATGGTTGGTAGCCAGCTGAATAAATTTATATGGAATAAGAGAGAAATTAGCCAAAACACCAAATTAGCAGTTTACAAAACAATGTTTAAACCAGTTTTAAGTTATGGATCTGAGAGTTGGGTTAGAAATAAAGCACTTGATCAAAGACTAGATACCACAGATATGAGGGTTCTGAGAAAATGTAGGGGAATGAATGGATGGCATCATTGGCAGAATCATATTAAAAATAAAGATATTAAGGAACTTGACATTATTAGCATTCAAGAATATGCCAGCAGAGCTAATCTAAGGTGGTATGGCCACTTAAATGGAATGGGTGAAGAAAGTTCTTTCCTGACATCTTGATGCCAAAATGGAGGAAAGAGATCCAGAACAAGGTCTTCTTCTGGATCTTCTGACCAAATCAATCCACCTAGGGGAATTGATTTGGTCAGAAGTGCTTTAAAAGCAAGAAATGTTAAATATGACAGTATTGGAGTGCCCACAAGCAATAACTTGATTTGGATGAGGATAGTTGATAGGAAAGATTCATCTTTCCAATCAACCTAAGGTTGATTGTGTCCTCGGTATGTAAAAAATGTTTAATGAGTCTTGCAGCAGAAAGAGTATTAAAGGAGTTGAGAAAAGGAAGAATAGCATCATTATACAAGAATGGTGCCAAAACAGAGGTTTCAAATTATAGATCAGCCTATATCTGTTCTAGTAGCAAGGCTTATACGTTGGTCAACATAACTGGTAATTAGTTTACGGAATTAACAACGCACATAAAGTATATTAATTAAAGGTAACTTTAATAAATAACTTCTATATTTTGGCAACGTCACGTTGCCATCTTCAGGAACATAAAGATATGGTATGTGTACGCAGAAAGAGAATGAAAAGCTTCTCTCTTGGCACCTTGTCATATGCCAATTCCAGATCTACAAAACTTAAATACAGATCTTTGTTGTATTCCCACGATTTCTTAACTAATTGTTATAAAGTGAAAATCTGGTCCTGACAGGCCTCTATTTGAACTGAATCCAGCTTGTTTTTCACCAAGCTTCTCATCCACAATTCTTCTCAACCTTTTCTCAAGTATACAGTGGTATCTCGCTAATCCAAACCTCTTTAGTCCGAACCCTCCAGTAATACGAACTGTGGGTTGAAAGAAAAAAGTTCTATTTATTACGTATTATTATTTTGTGTACTATTATTTTTATTTAATAATTATTTTAACTATTATTATTTATTTTATTATTATTACAGTACAGTATTTTTTTCATACTGTCGATTGTACGGTTATACTGGAGGACTATTTTGATTTATCGTGTATTCACATTTGCTTTTTTATACCATACAGCACGTACTGTATTGTCGGAATGAATCACAAATATACCAAGAGGTATATTTATGATTCCTCTTTTTGTGATGAATATACCAACACAAAAAGAGGAAATTCAAAACGTGCATAATTTGGTTAAAAATATAAATCCAGATGTTGAAATTTCACAAACAGATGTTATGGAATGGATTACAGGTAGAATCAAAAGTGAATTCGAAATCAAACCAGATGCTGAAATTATAAATATGATGCTACAGAATGAATTAGAAGATGATGATGACGATGAAGAACTCGAAGAAAAAAAAGTAAAACATGAAGAGGCAGCTGACAGTTTTAATATGTGTATAGAATGGGCTAAGCAGAATGATACGCCATTCCACAAAATTTTGTTGCTAATGCAGCTCCGAGAAGAAGCATTCGAAAAAAGTTTAGCTTCAAAGAAGCAAAAAAAAATCAGTGACTTTTTTACAAAGAAATGAAAAAACTGTTTTTTTGTGTTATTTTGTGAAACTTTTTTGTGTTGTGTACAAGAAAGTGATATTTTTTACGTAAATTAAGTTACGTACTGAACTATGCAATTATATTAAATCAGAATCCTCACAGGTACATGCAAATTAAATTTTTTACTAAAATAAACTTGTGTACTGTATTATTTTTTTTTGTTTTACATTACAGTATAGTAGCTTTTTTCTATCAGTTAATTTATTTACAGAATTAAATTGATATATCATTAGAATCTGAATATTTTTGTCTTAAATGCTAGTCATTGTTGTCTCTTGGGGGGAAATTCCCTAATCTGAATGAGTATGGTTTTTATTAGTTCGGATTAGCGAGATACCACTACTTGTATAGATCTTAGGAACACTCAGTAGAGAAATGCCTCTGTAATTCTCGCATTTACTTTTATTTCCCTTTTTATATATGGGTACTATGAGAGCTCTACTCCAATCATCCGGAATTTGTCCCTCTGTCCAGGCCTTCTGAACTATGCAGTGCAACCATTGTAAGATTTTTATACCTCCATACTTGAGCATTTCTTGTTGAATATCATCTACTTCCATTGCCTTTCCACATTACAAGCTTTTTATGGCTTTTTGTACTTCAAGTATGGATATGTATTCCTGACTGCATGCCTGTTTTTTTTTTTTTTTTTTTTACCTCTGTGCTATCACTGCTTGTTTCATTTAGCAATTTTTCAAAGTAATTATTCCATACTTTAAGGATATATTTTTTTCCAGTATTCATGTCACCTTTATCATCTCTAAAGTATTCATGTTACCTTTTACAGCATTCTTTCCTCTTTTTGAGTTTCTTCAATCTCCAGAATATCTTGCCACCTTCTTGATATTTATTTTCTATGTTCTTACCAAAGTCTTCTCAGACTTTTGTTTAGCTAGTTTTACACAGTGTTTAGCTTTTTTACATTTGTTTCTGTATTCTCTAAGAGCACAAGCTGACTTATTTGCCAGGAACTTTTGATATGCTTTCTTCTTTCCCTTCGTTGCCTCTTTAACTTCTTGTGTCCACCATGGAGTTCTGATTTTTCTATACTTGCCGACAGCCTAACCACGTCTCTCTGGCTGAATCAATCGGTGTTTTCTTCAGGACTTTCCACTGAATCTCCAAACTTTGGTTCCTGTTCTGAAACTCTTTTATTATTTCTTGAGTAATGTTTATGTATTTTAGTATGCAGTTCACATCTGAGAGCTTCTTGTTCTTCTACCATTTGGTTCTGTCTACTGCTGGACGGTCTGCCCCGTGGTTTTCCAGACCACTCAGTTTTCTGCCTCTCCCATCCATCTCGCTCCTGCAATTTGTTCCAGTTCATCTCTCCACCTTCTTCTCGGTCTTCCTCTTTGTCTTAGTTCATCCATTGATCTCCACTCTGTTGGTTTTCTAGTCCATCTCCCATCATTGCATCTGGCAATATGGCCAGCCCATCTCCACTTAGGCTGTTTAATATATTTTACAATATCCATGACACCTGTTTGTGATCTTATCCAGGTATTTGTCTTTCTATCTCTTAATGTTATTTTTAGCATTCTTCTCTCCATATGATGTTGTGTTCTTCTCAGCTTTTTGTTTATGGCTTCTGTTAAAGTCCATGTTTCTCCCCTGTATGTTAGGACAGGAAGTATGCACTTTTCGAAAGCTTTCCTTTTTAGACTCATAGGGATGTCACTTCTGAATATGTCTCTCATTTTCCCATAAGCCATCCATCCACGGTGAACTTTTCTTTCAATCTCTTTTATTTGGCAATCCCCAAAGGATAACAATTGGCCCAAATGCACTTATGAGGTAACTTGTTCTATTTCATGGTTTTCAACTTTGACAGTTCTTTGGCTTATGTATTTATTCATCATTATTTTTGTTTTTTCTCTATTTATTGCCATCCTGGCTGGCCGAGTGGTTAGCGTATCTGCTCCCCAGCTGAAAGGTTGTGGGTTCGAATCCCGCCGTGGGCATGGATGTCTGTGATTGTCTTAGAAAATACTGGTGGCAGTAGATGGCGTTGGTATAGTTGTGGTTAGTTGGTGGATTGAAGGAGTTGTAGAGCAGGTGCCTTCCCTCGATGAGTCTTAGAACTCCCTGGAGGTGTTTAACAATAATAATAATAAGTATTATTATTTTTGATCCAATTACTCTGGAGGCTTCATTTAGCTGATTTAACCTCTCTTCCAGATTATCTGGAAGAGAGGTTAAATCAGGACAATATCATCAGCAAATTAGGACAATATCATCAGCAAATTTCAGATGATGCAACCTTTCTACATTTATGTTTATTCCTTTTGTTTCCCAATCAAGGCTTCTAAAGACTTCTTCTAATGCAGCTGTAAATAGTTTGGGAGATATAGTATCACCTTGCCAGATGTGTTTTTGCACTGGAAACTTTACATTTTATATAATTACAGAAGTTGCATCATTGTAAATATGTTTTAGTGTTTCAATATATGGTTTCTCAGTTCCCTGGCTTTCAAGAGCTTTCTTACATGTCATTCTTTTCGATATGAATTTCAATTTTATCCTGCTCAAGACTAAATGGCGTTCACTTCCAATTTCAAATCCTCTATATGCTCTGGTGTCCTGCACCAGGGAGAAAACATCACTATCAACAATAACATACTCAATGAGACTTTTCTTATTCCTTGTGTCTTCTCTCCATGTGAATTTGTTCTCATTTTATGTTGGAACACTGTGTTAGTAATAACCAGTCCATGTCCTGAGCAGAAATCCAACAGGTATTTGCTATTATTATTAGCTTTGCTCTTTTCTCCGAATTTTCCCAAAATATTTTTGTATGTCTGACAATCATTTCTTACTCTGCTATTTAGATCCCCAACAAGGACCAAGTTTTCCTTTTTTCATTGTGTCAGTTGCTTTCTCTAAAGCCACAAAAAAATTCCTCCACTTCTACCTTATGTGAGACATAGGCACAAATAAATCTCATTAGTTTCCCATTCTGATATTTGTCCACATCACTCTACTTGATATTGCTTGCCATTCAAGAAGATTAGCCTCATATTTTGTGTTGAAGACTATAGCTACACCTTCTTTTCCCTGATTGTCATTGCCTGAATATAACTCTTTGTATTTATTGCTCAGAAGAATCTTACCAGATTTTGTCTTTTTTTGTTTCGGCCACCCCTATTATGTCGATCTTCTACTTATCTAATTCCTCAGATAGCTCTATTTATTTGTCATTCAGGCTTCTTATGTTGATAGTATCAATCTTGAACTCTGATGTTGAGTTGAGGTGTGTTTTCGTATTTTTTTCAGTAGTTCACTTTGTGCTGTTTTCCCTGGTGAAAACAACGGGGGTCTTGTTTAACCAGGCGACGCCCCAGGCAGCATGAAATTCTGTCATGCTGTGCCATCATTTTACATTGTGGTTTAAGTCAATAAGAATACAATTTGGTTGGCTAAATCCCAAATTGCTATCCCATCCTCATTCGTTCAGTATCGAGGTAGATACCTAACAGGGTGCACCATGAGAAGGTGATTATTGGACATTAAGTCAGAAGCCCTGGTTGGTTCTCCACATTCCTTTAAAGGCTATGTGGAGGTCTACTCTCAGTTATACAGCTTTGACCCTTAAGCACCCCTAATAATAATGATAATGTTTTAGAAATTTATTATTATTATTATTATCTCGGGCAACTCCAAGGAGTCGACAGACTCATCGAGGGAGGCCCTAACATCATGTCAAGAGCAACTATTCCACATTCACATAGTATCTATCATACCTCGCTTTCAACTCATTCACAGTCATAGCACCCACAACAGACTCTGGCAGCTTATTCCACTCATTCACCACTCTCCAAGTAAAAAACCTAGTTCTAACACTCCTGCTAACAACACTCTTGCCCAGCTTCCATGTATGGCCCCAAGTCCTCCCACCACAAATTGGTCACTCATCTCTGGATCCTCTCCACCTCCTCCCCATCAAGAAGAAACCCTGGCGCCCATATCTGGGCACAGTAGTCTAGATGGGGGTCTTATCAAGGCTCGATATAGAGGAACAATAACTTGTTTGTCTCTGCATGTTAAAGTATTTTTCAGCAATCAGTGATTTGATGAGCTGTTTTGGCCACTTTTGCAATGTGCCCCCTAAACTTCAACTCCCTATCCACCAACACTCCCAAATCACTGGCCTCATCAATCTCCTGGAGTGCGGTTCCACCAATGTGATATACTGCTGCTAATCTTTTCACTCCAAAATGCATAACCTTACACTTTTGCCACATTAAATTGACATCCATTTCCCTAGCCCAGTTCTCCAAACTATCCAAATCATCCTGCAAAATTTTGACATCCTGTGCACTCGCAATTGCTCTACCCAACTTCGCATTATCAGCAAACAAGTGAACACTTCCTCTCAGATCCTTTCCTATATCGTTAATGAACAAATTGAAAAGTAGTGGTCCAAGAATAGAACCCTGCGGCACATCACTAGTCACAAGCTGTCTTTTGGACTCCACTCCTGAATAAACCACTCTCTGGTATCTCTCCATCAACCACCCTCCTATCCATCTCACCAACCCTATATCCATCCCCATCTGATACAGTTTACTGATTAGAATTCCATGTGGTATCCTGTCAAAGGCCTTGGCAAAGTCCAGTAGAATCACTGTAAACCCATTACCCTTATCCAGTTCAGCCGTCACTGTGTTATAAAACGTGAGCAAGTTACTGAGGCATGATATACCCTTCACAAAACCATGTTGTCCCCAAATACAGTATCCCATTTTCATCTATCCAGTCTTGTATTCTTATATATATATAAGAATTATATTTCTAATTATAGATAGATAAATGGGATTGCCATTTACTGCTGCTGAGTGCAAGAACTGAATTTGAAAGTGCAGAAGAATAATTCTGTCTACTCTAATGATGAAATTGTACTCAATGAGATGGATGAGAACCTGGATCTGCAGATGAAGGATGAAAATACCTTGAACTTCTGTGGACATAACTGTATTCATTACTGTATTCAGTGAACATACATTCTTCAAGTATGTTCACTGAATACAGTGATGATGCAAGTGCATCACTGCATGAGATCCGGACTGCTATGAAAAAATTTGGCTTCAATGTTTTGACAGAGACCAGGAAACCCTGCATGTTTTACTGCATGAGATGAGCAATATAGCCATATCTAGATGCTAGAATATTAGCTATGAGGGAGGGTTGAGAGAAATGTAAATTCTAAAACATGGTATTCATTTTGATAAATTATGGAGACTAAATTACGGTAAACCTCCCAGTTAAGTCATCCCAAAACCTTCCTGTGGTAATGACCTGTTTCCACAAAATGGGGGCTCTGCAGGATGAGCATTGCCTCCTTAAATGCATATCTTCTCTAGTTATGAGATAAATACCAACTAGACCACACCATTACATTCTTTGTTTTCTGAATCAATCACCTTACACATCATAAAAATAGTAGTGTTGTAACTGTGGATTAAAAAAAAAAATGACAAAAAAAATCTAAAATTATGAAAAATATAACAAACAAAAATTGGAACAACTAGTAAAAATATGCCCCAACCCACCCAAAATAACACCAAAACTTTTCCAATAAAAATAATAATAAAATAAAATGGCTTCCATATCCATTTTATCATTGTTTAAGGAATTCATACACTGGTTAAATTCCAAATGAATAAGATCCAGGGCCCCTAAAGTAAGGATCATAAATGTGAGGCTATTGCTAGTTTGTCGCAACATTTTTTAAAATTTTATTTATTCTGGTGGAGTTAAAGCCATCAGGCCTTCTCTTACCAGAAACAGTAAATACTAATACAATGTATTAATATTATCGCATTGCAACTGATGGGAATCCTATGTTTCTGTGGATTCGTTACAGACTTCTTTCTCTTCATATTAAAGATACCAAGCAATTTTAAACCTGGTTTTACTCCATTTTTTCCAAGTAAGCAAACAGACAAAATGTCAAGTTTGTGCCTGCAATTTATGCAAGACTAGCTGATCCCACAGGTAGTGCAAGACTAGGAAACTCATAGAGGTGGAGCAAGCCCTGATCACTAATCTTAATATTTACCCTTAATGCCAAAACACATCTCCAAGAGGGGGATGTATGATGTTTTGTATTAAAGGCAAGGGGCCACTACCCAGACCAGTTTCGACCTTTATTGAGGTCTCATCAGTGGGGAGCCAGGCTAGAAATACCAAGATTTAGTAATGCAGAGCTTGTATTTTACCAAAACGAGTTACCATAAGGTGTTATAACCTTATTAAATAAAAATCTCAGGAGGAGATATAGATGTAGAAAGTATTTTTAACTTGGGTATAGTTATGTTAAAGATACCAAGCAATTTTAAACCTGGTTTTACTCCTGCACTACCTGTGGGATCAGCTAGTCTTGCATAAATTGCAGGTGCAAACTTGACATTTTGTCTGTTTGCTTACTTGGAAAAAATGGAGTAAAACCAGGTTTAAAATTGCTTGGTATTTTTAGCATAACTATACCCAAGTTAAAAATACTTTCTTCTTTCTCTTCAGAAACTACACACAAACTGTCATTACAAACTTGTTTTGTATTATCACTGTCATCTGAGCTATTTTTCTGTTTAAAGAAGGTACCAGTGTACTTATCCATAGTTGAAATAGTAGGCTTACATAAACATAAAAAATTACACGATTTTCTTTATGCTTCTCACAACCATGAGCTCTGATAAACAACTGATAATCCGCTGTTCTATTGTAGGTTACACATGACTCAACAGTGGTATTCAGCAGAAAAACCAGGAGCTACCATCCACTTCAAGTTTAATCGCTGTGCCACTACCATGATCTCTCGCTTCAAAATCAGCCACACAAGACCTGTCAAGTTTAGCAATCCCCATCTGCAAAATCTGTAACATTGAGGAAGCATCACCAATGCATTTACTAACTTATATGAATATTTCAAAATGTGAACTTTATAACAAACCAGAAAAGGTGACTTTGACATCTATGATCTGGTGTAATAATACCACGAAATAATAATAATAAATTGTTGGTTGCTGACAGTGTTGCCAACCAGAAAAGACAAAATATCACTACAAGTCTGTCAAAATTCTGCTACACTATGCTGCAATAATGTTTCCTTGTCAATTGTTGCAAGATAATGCATTACTTTTGAATGTGTATATATTAACATTATATACACATTCAAAACTGTAAACAATTGTTGAATAATAACACAATAATGTAGGCATAATTACTGTAAAGGAAGAAAAGTCAAAGGACAGAAAAATGTTCCGAGTTGGAGCACGGTGCATAAAGTTCTAGAGCCGGGGCCTCCCGGCTGAATTTAACCACGCATTAATGACACATACCTTAATGACATACACCACCACTTAGTCATCAAAGCCCAGATCTCTCTTTCCCAGCAGAACCTCATTTTGGCATCCTTCATGATCCCAGTCTATCTCAACTGTCTAATTCTGCATGATGTATTCTGCAAAAAGGGTCAAATGCTTTCTTTTGTAAAATCTAATATCCCCTGTCAAAGGCTGTACAACTTAAAATCCCCGCTTTTCGATCTGCTCTGGCTCAAGATTTCCTTACCTCTCTTTACAGCCTTCATTTGCTGCCTTTACTGCTCTCTTAATTCTGACAATCCTGCTGCCCTTTTTGACTACTATCACTAAAAATTGATTTCTTACAAATTAATTACCTAAATTGTGAGATTGCCCTATTAGGGACTAATGCCCATAAAACAAACTGGCTCTCCTTCTCCAACTTCACAGATCAAGCTGGTAGGGAAGTTGAATCATTTGCTATCAGTCATCACCTAACACAAATAGTCAATTTATCAACCAGAATACTAGACAGTCCTCATCATTCTACCAACATTCTTGATCTTTTCTTAACTAATTCTCCCTCAAAATATACTACTGTAGATGTTAGCTTTCCCCTTGGCAACTCTAACCACAATCTTATTTAAGTTTCCATCTAAACTCCCAGCCAATCTTAGCCTCATACTGCCCATGGCACTATAATTGTGCCTACTGGGATGACCTCTGGAATTTTTATGATGCTTTTCATGGTCAGATTACTACTTTTGCTCTCATGATCAAACACCTACATTGAAATAGTAACCAAAATAATCCTCGCTGGAAACCAAGCCCTGGCTCTCAAAAAAAAAAAAAAAAAAAGTGCCTCTGCATTCCATGATAAAAATGCAGCGTATGCTCAATGGCTTAAATTAAAATTTTCAGCTTATTAATAAAAGTTATCAATGATTCCAAAGCAGACTTTGTAAGAATAAAATGCAATAAAGTCATCTCCTGTTCAACTGGCAGTCAAGCCTTCTGGACCCTTGCTAATGCTGTTGGGTATAACGTTTGCCCTTCCCTGTTCACACCTCTCTTGCATCCTGATAGTTGAACAGGAGATTCCAAAAAACTGATGCCAAGGTGAACCTCTTGGCATCAGTTTTTTTTCCCTCCAACTCTTGCCCGGGCAACCAAAGCAAATCACCATACTAACACAAACTGTTCACTGTATGCATCTTCTGAACTTTTGTCATAAGTACATCATGAAAGCTTTCATTAATCTTAATACTAATAAGGCTCCTGTTCTAGATGATATTTCTCTAGTTGTTCTCAAGACTTCTGTTCCAGAACTACCACCCATCCTGTATTGCCTACATGAACTATTATATTCTCCTGGCATTTACCCAACAGCATGAAAGCAAGCCTACGTCCAGCCCATACAGAAAAATGCTGACAAAAGTTAGCCATGTAACTATCAACCCATTGCTCTCACCTTAGTACTTTCGAAAGTGATGAACTCTATCAGCAACCAGCTTCTTGATTACATGGAGACTCAACAGTTAATTAGCAGTCAGCAATCGGGATTCTGCTGTTCTCACTCAACAGCCGAACTCCTAGCTAATCTCACCCAACTTTGGACACAGGCCATGGAAAGATTTGGATAAACTCATGCTCTCGATATTTCAAAGGCATTTGATTATGTCTGGCATCGAGGGCTCCTGAACAAGCTGTAATCTTGTGGCCTCCCTTCTACTCTCTGTGATTGGACTGATAACTTCCTCACTGGTTGTTCATTGGGCCACATGGTGGGTAGTTTCCTCTCATCAGATTTCTCCATCAATGCTGAAATGCCCCAGGGCTCTGTACTCTGACCCACGCTTTTCCTCCTGTACTACATCAATGACTGCCTTTCTGTGACTTCACATCCTATTCACAGCTTCTCCAATGACAGTACTCTTCATTCTTCTTTCTCATCTGATAAACCCTGTAGTACTCGAATGTTATATGCCTGAAGATCTTCCATAACCGGTGACTTAAATACTGCCCTCCCCAACAACCTCAAATAGGGTGAAGGCAACTTAATAAATTTCAGTGCCTAAAAAATTCAAGCCTGCCTTATTACCTGCAAATAAAATCATACCTCATCCCCCTCTCACTTTTGATAATGTTCCAGTTTCCAAGATTACCTTTCTCTTCTTGGGTTAACTGTCATATCCAGTTTATTCTGGAACAAACATATTATTTACATAGCCACCTTAGTCTCTAAAAAGCTTGTTTTTTTTTCATTATGAACATTACTTCTCTTCCTCTCAACTCATAACACTTAATAACACTTAAAAAAAAGTGAAGAATTGCTCAGATCCGACCAACTTTAAAGTACCATTCCCACATTTGGGGTGGAGCACCCAAGACCTCACTAAGAATTCTTGATATTCAGAAGAGAGCAATCCACTTTAACTTAACAGATAACCCTTCTGTTAACAGACTCCCTTCAGTCACATTATCATAGGTGCTGTGTTTCAGCACTATGCCTTTTCTATAGGTACTTTCATGGGCATTGATCCTCTGAATTGGCTGCTACCATTCCTCCACTTTCTTTAAAATTTTTTTATTTTCACCATTTAAAAACTAGGAGCCACTGGCCAACACCCATACAATGTCCATATACAAACACACGAAACAAACTTCTTATTGGCTTTCTTCATTCCATCCACCTCTATTCTTTGCAACAATCTCTACCGTACTGTTTTTCCCACTGAGTACAACCTCCCACTCTTTAGAAACATATCAACAGGCTACATTTTCTCCTTAATCATTTGCCCACACATGGCACTGTAGTGATATAGGTCTTGTGACCTTTCATGTGTAGTGTCAAAAAAAAAAAAAAAAGAAAGAAAAAAAAGAAGATAGCCAGAAGAGATGCTGTATCAAACAGAATGGAAGGATATTTTACCAGATTAATAGCAAAGTGATCATTTACAGATTGGAGTAAGACAGAATAAGATGATAGGTCATCTCTTGATGTTGAATAACAATACAGTCATTCCTCGATTTACGTCTGTTTGAAGATATGTCCATGATCTCATAAGGGAATAAATAACATTTTTGACTATACGTTTGAACAAAATGCAAGTGAGCGTAAAGTAAAAAGGTTTCTATTTAGCAACAATGCATCATGCACAATGGCAACAGTGCATTCAGCATCAACCTCCCTCGGCAGTTGGCAATCAGCAAGTGTCTTCAACAGTTCCTCTGCTGATTTTGTGTTTGAGAAATAGGTTATTTGTGTATTTATCATTAAATATTTTGCAATATTTTGTGCAACATGGCCCCTACATGCCCAATCAAAAAAAAAAAAAAAAAGTGAAGAATTGCAGAAAAAGAGGCAAGCAATTGATCTTGAAACGAAGTTGCAAGTTATAAAGCAACATGAAGCTGGTAAACCTGTCAGTGTGATCGCACATGACTTTGGATGGTCTCATTCTACAGTGACGACTATTTTGAAAAATAAGGATAAAATCGTCAAGTCTGTGAAAGGATCTGCTTCCATTAAATCGATGATAGTGACGAAACAACGACAAGGTCCTGTCGGTGATATGGAAATACTACTTGCATCACGGATAGAGGACCTGAACCAGAAGCGCATAACGCTTAGCACTATGACATAATGACTAAGGTACTTAGTCTCGTCAGTGTGTTGAAGGAGAAAGTAGGACCTGATTACATCTACGAGTTCAACGCTTCCAGCTGGTTCATGAGATTCAAGCAGCGTTTTGCACTGCATAATGTGAAAATGTATGATGAATCTGCAGTTGCGGATGAAAAGGCTGCCAAGGAGTTTGTGGAGAAATTAGATAAATTATTATGGAGGAAAATTATTTGCCACAGCAAATATTTAATATGGATTAGACCTTGTTTTGGAAAAAATGTCCAAGCAGACATTCATTCATAAAAATCTAAAATCTATGCCTGTTTTCAAAGCTCCTAAAGACCGTATTGCAATTCTTACAATTCTGTTAGGAGTAATGTGGCTGGATATAAACTGAAACCATTTGTCATATGGCACAGTGAGAATCCATGAGCCTTCAAAATCATTAGGAAGCATACTCTTCCAGTTCATTATTGGAGCAATAAGAAGTTGTGGATGGCTCAAAAATTGTTTGAGGATGCCTTAATCAACTGTTATGTGAGTGAAATGGAAAACTATTATGTGAAAGAAAATGTAGAATTTAAAATTTTATTAATTCTAGATAATGCTCTGGGTAATCCACCTTATATCAGTGATCTTCATTCCAAGATGAAGGTCATGTTTCTCCCTCCAAACGCTACTTCATTGATCCAACCAATGAATCAGAGTTCTTGCAGTGTTTAAGGCTTATTATCTATGGAGAACTTTTTCACAAGCCATTTCTGCCACTGAAGGAAATGATCAGACTCTCATGCAATTCTGGAAAGCATTCAATATTTATCATGCTATTAAAAATATTGCTGTGGCTAGGGACGAAGTGACCTCTCAATGTATGGGTAGCATATGGATTTTGGAAGTTTTGAAAAAAATGAAGACCTTTATAAATTGAGTGAAGAAATAGTGGTCCTAGCAAACAATCTGATCAAAATGAATGATGATGACATAGTGCAACTCATAGAATGTGCCCCTGAAGAGTTGACCGACACAGAATTGGTCGAACGGGAGGAACATGTTGCAGAAGAGGAAGAATGAGAAATGAAAGAGGGGAAAGAGAAACAAGAAGAGGTAGTTAAACAATTCACAGTGAAGGATCTTGCAGAATGTTCTCTGCAGTTAGCGATATTCTCTAAATGGCTGAAGACATGGATCCCAATGTTGAACACTACTTATTATTATGTGACACTTCCAAGGAGTCGAAAGACTCATCGAGGAAGGGCACCTGCTCTACAGCCATTTCCACCACTCAATTCACCAGCTCCAGCAAACCACAACTACCATCATCATCTACACCATGCCATATGCTGTCCACCATCACAACTAGTATTTTCACAGACAATCACAAACATCCATGCCAATGACGGGATTCGAACCCACAGGCATTTGGCTAGAGAGTGGATACGCTAACCACTCGCTCGGCCAACCAGACCAGCTATATTAGAAGGAAACAAAAGTGATGCATTTGTTTGCTATAAACAAATTTAGGGTGAAAAGAAGAAGAGGAATAAGCAGAGCACATTGGATATTTTCATAAAAAAAAAACAAAGGTTACATAGGGAAGGTAATAAAGATGTGACTGTGGAGGAAGATTTGGGTGATTATTCTTCTGTTTCATTGTTTTATAACGTTTAAAAATTAAAATGAGAGTATACTTATTACAGTTAAGTCCCTGACCCCTATAATTTTGTGGATTTAATGTATCAACTTATGTCCTGCCAGATGGAATGGAACCCCGACATATGTCAAGGGATGACTGTATAAGTAAAGAAGTGAGGAGTGTATTTTTACATGGAGAATGGTGATTGGATTATCATTGGAAAATGTTGTGAATGTAAAGCGTATAATTGAGTTACAGAATGGCAGATATGTTGCTGATTAACTGAGACTTTGCAAGATAAGTCTGTTGACTTTATGAAAATCTGTTAATTATATGACTGTTGTTTGTTTACTTCCAATTATGTACTGGTTTTTAATTTGCTTTTTCTTGAATTTCTCAGCAACAAATCACATTTTTTTTTTTTTTTAGGCTCAGTATTTTATTTGCTTTTAACATATGGCTGGTGCTCAATACCTTTTAGTTACTTGGCATCTTTCATTTCAAAAGTACCTTCCACAGGATTTATGCTACTGACCATCTTCAATATCATTACAGGTTTGTGCCTTTTTTTTAAAAAAAAAAATATATTATTTTGTTTTATATCCTGATTAAATATTTTTTCTAACTAAAATAAATATTGTATATTGTTTGAAGTTAAAAGCATAATAGTTAGAATTGATGGCACTGTTTTTTTAGCTGTAAGGTAGTATATAATACTACTTAAATTGATATTTTTCCATTTAATTGGAAAAAGGCCATCATGCTCCATCACAGTAAATTTAGAAGGGAAAGACTTCTACTCTTTTTAGAGTCTACTGCTCTTAAAAATCAACCTAATTTAAATAAATATGGTTGCATAAAACTTCCCAAAATATGGGAAATATTAATACTTCGAGATCCCAGTTTACATCCTAGGTAATTGACTGGTGTCCATGGAGGGCACGCTACTGAATTAGGACTCTAGTCTTTCTTCCACGTGTTTCAGTTAGTTTTATATTGCCTGTGTGTGTAACAAGTCATTTTGGATTCCCTGACAATGTTTCTGTAATTGAGATGAAATAATGGAAGCATTAAATACTTAATTTAATAATTTCCTAGTGCTGTTTCATTCCATTAAACTTTTATCATGAGTTTTCCCAAATACTTAAGCCTTAACAGGCAGATAGCGACAAATATATTATGAGAAAGGATATGAAAGGTTTGTTGGAAGAAACAAGAAAGAAATGTGAGAGTAAAATTGTAGGTTTGCTACCTGGATACAACAGTACCAAGTTAAGGAGGGCAATGATAGTAAATAATTCAATGTGTGCAGGCTGTGTGGAAGAAATGGATGAGAGTTTTAGATGTGTGGAGTATGTTTGATGGCAGAAAAGACTTGTATAAGGGGAATGGCCTGCACTTGAATTCATATCGAGTACGAATGATTTGACAGAGGACAAAGAGCACGTCAGAATGGATATCAGGAGGCTGCTTAGACGGATAAAAGAGAATAGTGTGATGGGGGGTAGTAAGTGTGTTGCCTAGGTATGACTGTGGTGAGATGAGGCAGAGATCAAGGATTATGAATGATATGTTGGCCGAAATGTGTGAGGAGAGGGGAGTACAGTTTGTTAATGTGTGGAATGAGTTTGAAGGACAAATAAACTGTATGGGAGCAATGGACTGCATTTGAGTGGTTATGATGTGCGTCGCTTGGAGGGATTACTGCTGGAAGGTAGAGAAGTGAATAGAGAGAATGAATCAGATCAAGTGGGAAGTGATGTGGAAGAGCAGGAAAGTAAGGCAGGAGAGATTGAAGAGGTGGTTATGAATGGGGAAGTGAGTGGCATGAGTATAGAAAATGAGAGAATGGGTGTGCAAGAGGAACAGAGAAACGGGGAGGCTCACGGTGGACAGGAGTACACAGCGTAAGAAAGGTGGATGCTCCAAGAGGATGTGAGAGCAAGTGTGGACAGGAAAGGAATGGGATGACCTGGGATCAAGAGGAAGCAGTTGAAATCGAAGAGGGTTCTAAAATGAATAAGCAGAAAGGGAAATAGCCCCAGTCGAGCATGGAGAGATCACATCGAATGAATGGTATCAGTGGAATTAGCTGTTGTGTTTGTATACAAATGCTAGAAGTATAAGAAACAAGGCAGATGAAATGGTTGCACTAATTGCATCTGTTCACCCAAAGATTGTTGGAATAAGTGAGACATGGTTGGAAGAGGACGACATCCTGAAGGAATAGAGATGGAGGGGTATGATGTATTTCATGAGGATAGAAGGGGTAAAAAGGGAGTGGGAGTGCTACTGATGATAGAGAAAGAATTATATCCATACAAAGTAGAGATGCAAGAGAGAAATAGTGCCAGTGGTTTTGAGGCAGTATGGTGTGAGATAGAGGTGATTGGAATCAAATACTTGGTGCGATGTTGTTATAGACCAGGTAATATGGATGGTGGTGATAATGAAATGTATAATCAAATTGGCCAAGCAAATAAGAAAAGGGTGATCATTATGGGTGATTTTAATTATGGCAATATAGACTGGAATGATGAGATAGCAATTGGAAGTAAAGAAAATGAGTTTCTTGAGTTTTTGAGGGATAACTACCTCAGACAGTATGTAACAGAGGGGCACGCGAGGATTGAGGGTCCTGGATTTGGTCATCTCATCAGAGGATGTAATTATAAATGAGGTATCAAATCATCTGCCAATTGTTGAGAATGACCATGAGGTGATTACCTGGGTGGTTTCCAGCAGTGTGAGGATCTCTGTGAGAAAAGGGTATTTGTGGAACTACAAGGGAGTGATTATGAAGAACTCAGGAGACAGCTTGCAGGTTTAGCATGGAATGAGGAGTCAGCTGGAAAAGAGATCAATGCAGCTTGGGGGATTTTCATTAACTATCTAGTAGATGCAATGTCTAAATGTAATCCAAGGGTTAGAAAGTTAAATAAGGTAGGTATGAGATTAAGCATGCGATACAGAGAAAAAAGGTATTATGGAGGCAGCATAAGAGAAGTGGAAATAACCAATTCCATGAGGTTTACAAAGACCAGGCAAAGCGGATGACTTGGTAGGTGAGGCTAGCTAAAGTGATGTATGAACAGCAGTTAACTGATGAAGCCAAAAAGAATCCTAAGGGGTTCTTTCGATATGTAGCCAGCAAAAGAAAGAATGATTTTGGAAGGATGACATTGATTGGATAGAAGGAGAAAATGGTATATAGACAGCTATTGCAGAATGATGTGGAGATACTTAATGAGCAGTTCATAAAGGTCTTTCAATCTTGTGAATGTGACTTCATGGAGAGATTGAGAGCAGTTGATGATGGGGAAGAGAGAGAGACTGACTGTAAGTGAGCAAGAGGTGTATGGGGAATTGAGCAAACTAGATGTTAATAAGGCTGTAGGACTTGATAATATATCACCACATATTCTGAAGGAATGTTCCAGGGAGTTGACACCTGCCTTGACATATTTTTTTAATACGAGTCTTGCACTCAGTAAAGTTTCTAAGGAGTGGAAGGAGGGCAAGATTGTGCCACTTCATAAAGGAGGTGATAGAACTCGAGCATCAAACTATAGGCCTATCTATAGTTTGAGATCAGGTGTGTGTCAGGTGTTGTGGTTAAGTTCTTGGAGAAGTTGTGAGAACTAGGATCCAGAATTGGGTTGACAACAATGATATTACCTTTGATGGGCAGCATGGATTTGCTAAAGGGAGATCATGTTTTAGTAATCTACTTATTACAATAAGGTGACTGCTTCCATGGACAGAGGAGAAGGATACACAGTAATATACTTGGATTTCGCAAAAGCTTTTGATAGATTACCTCATGATAAGTTGACAGTCAAACTAGAGCAGATGGGGTTGGATATTAGATTAGTGCATTGGATTGGAGACTGGCTATCTGATAGATATCAAGAAGTTGTGTATGGGGGGAGCAATATCCAATAAAAGGAAAGTCTCTAGTGGAGTGCCTCAGGGGTCTGTTTTAGGGTCATTACTGTTTAATTTATATATAAATGATGTCGGTGAAGATTTGGATGGAGATATTCAGTTGTTTGCAGATGATGCAAAATTGGGACGTACCATGAACAGTAGAGAAGATGTTGTGGCCTTACAAGAAGACTTGATTAAATTGAGTGATCGGGCATGGAAATGGGGATATGAGTTCAGTGTTGCAAAATGTAAGGTTTAAAAAATTTGGAAAACAAAGATGGGATGCAGAATTTATGCTTGGTTAGGATATATTGTTGGAGGTGGAGGAAATGATAGATCTTTGAGTGACAGTGGATAAGGATCTGAAATTTAGGGGACACATAGCCAAAATTGTGAATACAACACAAAGGCTTTTGGGAATGATGCAGAGGACACTGATGTGTAGAAGTAGGGAGATTCTTGTTCCTTTGTATAAGGCTTTGATTAGGCCACACATGGACTATTGTACCCAAATTTGATCGCCGGGTTTTCAGAAGGATGAAGAGCTGTTGGAAAGGGTCCAAAGGCGACCGACCGACTAAGGTAGTTTCTAACCTCTGGAATGTCAAGTATGAGGAAAGATTGAGAAGATGTAAATTGCAGAGGTCTGGTGGACATAGGGTGGCCAGACGAACCTCATTTCAGGGTATAATACCCCATTTACTGAATTAAATTTAAAAATACCCCTTTTGTAAAATCTTAAATGGGGTACGAAAAATACCCCTTTTCGGTGTTTCGGACATAATATCCATTTTTCAGTTTTATGTACTAAATAAATAAATATTGACTATTGCCTTTACTGTGAATGCCACCAAGTAAGCAAAATGTAAATGCTACAAATCATATAATACAAAGTTTAGGTGATTAAATAAGAAGAAAATTAGCCACAGGTAAATATTTTGTTGAAATGCATTCTCAAAGAGTTGAAAACAACTTTGTATCCTACTTATATAGATCGTTATAGAATATTTATATTGTGCTTACTTTGTAATGCTCGGCACCTGTCACAGGCCCAACAAGAGGGGGAGTATGGGCTCCCGCAGTCACTACTTGAGATCTTTTTTATTTCATTGTATTAACGTAAGGCAATAGATTCTATAAATACCACCTTAACCCTTTTCACATAATGTTCCTCTTCATCGTCATCAAATATAGAAGAAGAAAAAATACAGAGGTTAAATCAAGAGGAAAAAAAAGAAGATAAAAAACATTGGAATTATTTCAACGAGGAGTGGCAGAAAACTTACTCCTGGGTGATTAAAGGAAGAGCTGTTGGTAAAGCGAAATGTTTATGGTGCAATTGTGAATTTTCTATAATAAATGGAGGTGTATATGACCTTAACAAGCATATGCTAAGGTCATAAGTAATAAGCATAAAAAAGGGAAAGTATTAGCTTGTAATCAAACTTTAAATTCATTTTTTATTTCCTCGACATTGTCATTAGTTTCGACTGAAGAATTTGACTAATTGTACCAAACTTTGACCTACTCTGTGTTTCATGCATTTTTTTATATTGTGAAAATCTACAAATATAGAAATCTTATTATAATTGTTCGTTCTTTATGTTTGATAGTGCGATTATCCCCAAGGCAATAATGAATACCACAAAACCTGATCATGAATAAATCCTTAACCATGAATACCCAAAAATCTACGTATGATACCCCAAAACCAAATTTTTAATCTGTTCACCCTAGGTGGACAGGAGAAAGAGGGAAGATATGATAGAGACCTACAAGTTAGTAAGGGGAAGGGGTTTATATGATCAATGCTGTAGTAATTCTACAGAAAATAGTGGGAGATCGGGGGAGAACCAGAGGTCATCCCTGGAAACTGTATAAAGTGGGTGTGAGTAGGGAGTGAGGAGGAGGTTTTTTCATGCAGAGTTGTAAATGATTGGAATGCCTTGCCCGAGAGTGTGGTGTCTGCAAGGAGTGAGTGTGTTTAAAACACAGTATGATGAGCTGTGTGTGTGTGATAAAAGGACCTCCCAGATGAGTCTTTGACTCCATGAGGTCTTGGGGTAATAATAATAATAATTTGGCATCAGGAGGCCTGGAAAAATTACTTATTGGGATGAGACCTAATGCAGAGAATCAGGGTAACTAGATCATCAAGGGAGGAATGGTGAAAATGTGTGTGAAAATTCATCTTTGGTATACAAACATGATAAAGATATGAATGGCTTTGAAGATGGTTTATGCATCTGGCAAAGGGGTGGAAATAGATTGCATATTTAATTGTGTAATTGCATAATGAATAGGATAGGTGCCAGGAACATCAGAAACAAAGGGGTTGAGTTCATTGCTTTATTGCAGTGTTTCTCAAACTTCAGATATCCGCATATCCCCTCTTAAATTTTCATTATTACCAAGTACCCCTTAGCAAATAATAAATAAATAAAGTATATGTCATTGTAAATGTCTATTTTATTTGAATTTATATGTTTATGTAAACGAAATATGATTTATTTTTAATAGAAACAAAATTTGTAATAGGTTCCTTTTCATTTCCCCTCCATGAAAATCCACATTTCAAGTAATTCATATCATACGAAGATTTTTCATCATCTTCCTAGTTGGTTCTCAAGAGATGTCAGATGACACACCCTTATCAATTTCATTTGATCCAGATGCAGTATCAACATTTCCTTGTTGCTTACAGCTACTTGTATTTGCTGTATTGCTCTCTTTTGTGGGTTTTATCCAATCTTTAACCATACTTAAGAATTTGAAAGCTAAAAAAATTACCATATTTACTCGATTATAACTCGCAATTTTTTCCCAAAATTAAAGCTATAAAATCGTGGTGCAAAATATATGCAGGGATTTTTGGAAACTAAAGTTTTCAGGAAAAAAATTGCAAATAGTGTGATGACTTACCAAGAAGTTCTTACTTGCTATCGCTACTTTAGGCATCAAGAAGAGTTTCCTTGTGTACATTGTCAAGGTCATCTACCCAAATAGCTTAATCTTCTTTCCCATTATTTCAAGCATCAATGGCAATATCATATTAAAAACAAGGATATTAGGAAAGAACTTGACATTGTTAGCATCCAGGAATGTATTAGCAGATCTTATCTCAGGTGGTATGGTTACTTAAACAGAAGAAAGATTAGCAAAACAAGTGCTCTCTGCCAGGTTGGCAGGAAAAACACCCAGGGGAAGACCAAGATATAGGTGGATTGATACAGTAAAAAGTGCCTTAAGAAGAATGGAAATATAAGATCTGACAATGTTGAAGCCTTGACAGGTAATAGATTGCTTTGGAGGAAAATTGTAGATAGGAAGTTAGTAATGATGTAAATTTTTCATGTAGTACTGTCATATCCTGTACACCCCTTAAGGGGAAATGTCAGGAATTCGATGATGAAAAGGACACATTCCATCCTTTATGAAATGCATTGTGCAGAATGTAGCTGGGATGGTTGAGGGGACTGTGGTCACGAATAATGTGAAATGAGGTTCTGTTAGTAAAGAGATCAGGGTTTTGATGTCTGTAAGTGGTGATGTATTTCACTAATGTTTGTATTAATGCCTCGAATGGTGGTGAAATGAATATATAAGCTTGTGTGTTACTGGTTACTGGGAAAAGTTTTGGTATTATTATAGGTGGATTTGTAGCATATTTTTATTATTTTTCCAATTTTGTTTGTTATATTTTTTATGGGAGAATCTTTTGTATCCATAGTTAAAACTCTAGTATTTTTATAAGTAACTTTCATGTGTAGGATGGTTGATTCAGAAAACAAAGAGAAATGCCATGCAGTTAGGGTGAGGTACTTGTGTACATAACTCACACACAGGATACATAACCCTGACTGCAGTCAAAATGTGTCCTCAGACATTGCTCCCTGCATACCAGTGACCAGATCTCCTTGTAGGTACAACCTGGCAGGGTGAGCAGCAGCAGCAGGATTATTTGCCAGCTGATCAGGAATCCTCCAACGGATGTTACCATCATGTTTGGTCCCTTGCACTATCTGGCAGCCAGCCTGTGAAAAATTCTTTTACCTCCGTACCCTCAAATGGAGCAGAAACTGGCTCCCTGATTGAAAATGATAATGGTGTGATGGATATGCCCAGCACGACTGACCATCACTCAAATTCCATGTGGAAAAAAAGGGGGTACAGAAACCAAGGGATGAAACTTCAGGGAAAAAACATGGCAGAAGATACTTCACATTTCCAAAAAGCAGGGTGATGGTGTTTCACCAGGTGATGAAAGACCTCTATCATCTAGAGCAGTGTTTCTCAAATTGTGGTACCCATACCCCCAGGGGTACGTGAAAGATCTTCAGGAGGTATGTGGAAATTTTCGGCTATGCCTCATTAACGCATGGAATCATTATTAAGAAAAAAAAAGAATTATTTTAAACATATATATTTCTCAATAAATTATATATTATATATGAATTCCCCTACTCATATTGTGATAACTGCTTCATTTGAATAGTTTGCAAATTCACAGGTGATCACTTGTGAATCTTCGTTCTGCTTCGTATATGAACATATAATGCGTGCCTGCAACAACGTGAAGAGCATATTGTTATTGTTATTATTTTGGTAACCTCCATGGAGTCAACAGACTCATCGTGGAGGTTACCAAAAATCGTTATATGATAACGACTAATAAAAAAAATAATTATGTGAATCATTAGTAGATGTAATTAAGACAGGTAAGCAGATATTAATCAATGTGCTTCAATTTTTGATCATATTTCAAATTTGTTGTTAGTTAAAATAACGATCAATAGGCTTGTACTACTTTTACAGTGATATAACTTTAGTAATGTATGGAAGTTATAATGCCTATAATAAATATAATTTTTTATAAATACAGATATAAACATAAAAATATTTAAAAAAAAGATATAAATGTAAAAATTGCAAAATATTTAAAAATAACAGGTGTAAATAAATCTGTATTTAAACCAAACCTAGTTCAAAAACAAACCGGACTAAAAGTATACAATACATTAGCCCCTACCAGTCTTAATGTATGGAAGTGAAATCTGGACAATAAAACAAAAAGACAAACAAAGATTAATAACACCAGAAATGAAGTTTATAAGAAAAACTGCAAAGTATACCCTATTTGATCACAAATAGAATGAAGAAATTATGAAAGAATTAAACCAAGAACCAGTAATAGAAAAAATTTTAAAATATGAACATAAATGGATGGAACACGTTCAAAGAATGAAAACAGAAAGATTACCAAAACAAGCCTTAAAGTACAAGCTATTAGGAAAAAGAAAACCAGGACGTCCTCTTAAACGATTCAACAATAGGCAGGAACAGGCCATGCTAGGCCTAAATTCTTTGATACTATTATTATTATTATTATTTGACACCTCCAGGGAGTCTATAGACTCATCGAGGGAGGGCATCTGCTCTACAGCTCTCTCCACCACTCAATCCACAAACTAAACTAACCGCAATTACACCAGCACCATCTACTGCTGACCACCACCACCACTAATTTTTCCACAGACAATCACAAATATCCATGCTCAAGGTGGGATTCTAACTCGCAGCCTTTTGGCTGGAGAGCGGATATGTTAACCACTCGGCCAGCCAGGCCGGCTAAATACGCATGATGATGATGATAAATACAGAACGAATTTCCTGAATTAACAGATAAAAGCTCTAAAGTTCATTTTTCCATTTCCAAGTTCATATTCCAGATGAGTCTTTGACTCCATGAGGTCTTGGGTAATAATAAGTTCATATCTGTGTGAAGTTGGATTTTCGGCCCTTGTATATATTAAGACATAGAAGAAGAACAGTATCTGAGATTTAAATTAATAACTATAGAGCCAAATTTTGCTGAAATTTTATCCATAAGAAATTTCACTCCTTTCATTGATGATAAATTATTTCAATTAAGTAAAAATTTATAGTATCTTTATAAATTTTGTTCTATTAAAAAAAAATAATATTTTTTGTTTACATGCACATCTAAATTCCAATAAAATAGACATTTAAATGAAATATAGTTATTTATTTATTATTTATTATTATTATTATTTTGATAAGCAGGTACTTGGTAATAATGAAAATTTAAGAAGGGGTACACGGATATCTGAAGTTTGAGAAACACTGATCTAGAAGTCTAGTTTGCGTTTCCTCACAAATAGGGAAGTTATGCGTTTAAGGCAGCAATACTTGCCCTGCTAAAGCCCCATTCTGGAAATAGGCCATTACCATGGGAAGGTGGGGATGAATGACTTGACTGGGAGAGGCTTTATATTGTGCAATCACCAGAAAGAAATTGGTTATGTTGGGCTAAAAGCAATCCAAGAAGTATTTTTAACCACAAGCAAAAGAAAGAATGAATGTGGAAGCATAACTTTACTGAATGCACGTGGTACTCTAGTGTCAGAAGCTAATGAGATTGTTCAATTAATAAGTGCTCCCTTTGCTAAGATATATCAACCAGGTGCTCAGTGCTACTATTGCAATGGATGAAGAGTTAGATGTGCATGAGAATGAGGTTGAAGAGCTGGTTATAACCTACATAAGAATTTTTCAATAGGGATAGATGGAATATCAGCATGTTTGCTAAAGGAATGTTAAACTAAATTTGCTAGACCTTTCGCACGCTTGTATAACTTTGAATCTCAACTCAGGAGTGTTATCACAGTATTGAAAGGAATATATAATTCCATTGTACAAGACTGATGCAAAAATTGATGTATATAACTACTGACTTATCAGTATCTATGGTGTGGTGGCAAAGATTTTAGAGAAGTTGGTAAGAACTCTCATTCAGAAATGGGTAGACAGACAAACTATAATCTACAAGAAGGTCATGCTTTAGCAATTGTTCATATTTTATAACAATGTTATAACTGAGTTGGATAATGGGAATGGATACACTATGTTAATATTGGGTTTTGCTAAGGCATTGGATAGGATACCATGTGAAAGGCTGTCGCATAAACTTGTAAATATGGGACTGGAATATAAACTCTTGACTTGGATAAGTGAATGGTTGACAGACAGATATCATAAAGTGATATATGGTTGGTGTGAATTTGCCAGATTTAAGTTGACTAGTGGGGGGGGGGGGGGGGACCTCAGAATTCAGTCCTTGAGCCATTGTTGTTTAATCTATATATTAATGATCAGAAAGGTCTAACAGGAGTTGTGCATTTATTTGCCAAATGATGCAAAGGTAGGCAGGGCAATCAGGGATGCTACTGATTCCAGCACTTATAGAATGATTTGAAGTTATGCACTTTGGAATGATGGAATTTCCAGCAGCATATTAGCAGGGTTATGCTACAAGAAATTGATCAGGTTAAGGATCTTGACTTAATGGTGGGTAAGAACATGTCAAAGTGAACCTTGACATGTATGGATAAGGAAGTCATTTTGCCTATTTATAAGGCATTCATAAGAATGCAGCTGGGCTACTGTGCACAGATTTGGTCACTAAGGTTCTAAGGAGATAAAGTAGCTGAAAAGGATGCAAAGAAGAGTTACAAAGATTATATCGGGATTATGGGATTTAGATTATGAGGACTGAGTGGGAGTATGTGGATTACAGATGCTGATTAACAGGGGAAAGAGGGGTAATATGATAGAGGTCTATAAATTTCTGAATGGGTGTTATAGGATAGTATATATGATGAAATTTTTCATTATATATAAGGTGAGGAGAGATCACAGTGAAATCCATGGAAGTTAAGGTTATTCACAGTCAAGAAAGGATTAAGAGCTAGGATTTTCTCTTATACATCAGTGAGTGAGTGAGTGGAATTGTTTGCCTTTGAGTTCATCTAGTGTGAATGAATTTAAGGAAGGATATGACAGCTGATGTGATGTATACTCTTCCTCGATGAGTCCTTGACTGCCTAGAGGTCTCAGATGATAATAATAATTATTTCTTTATGTAGATTACAATATGCAAATATTAATGGTTGAAAAATGAAAGAATCTGAAAAGAACTAAACCTTAAAATTTAGTGAAAATATTTGAAGAAATTGTTGATTGTTCCAACCAAGAAGATATGTCAAAATTGTTTGCAAAGATCGAAAAATCAAAATTTGTGGCAGTCCACAAGTTAGAATAGTAGTTTGGGAAAAGAGGAAATCACTTTGAAAATACCTGGTGAATATGTTCATAGGCAGCTTCAAAGAATACAGAGAAAAATGCAAGAAAGCTGAGTTAAAAGTAACTAAATAAAAATTATGGGAAAGACTAGCAAGAAGATAGAAAATAACTATCATGACAGCAGGAAAAATGTTTTTGAGTCTATGAAAAAAAGCTTAGAAATAGAGGAAAGGGATTTTTCCTCCAATTTTTAAGATAAAAAGTAATAAAAACTGAAGATAGGGAAAAAAATAGAAAAAAATGAAGATAGATATTCTGAACATCTGGTATAATTAGTTTAAAAGATTGTTCTCTCACCACCAAGAGTATAAATATATCAATAATTGAGGAATCAAAAATCCATCAGAAACCTGAAAGGTGGAAAACTAACCAGAGGATATATATTCAACTATAAATGTTTAAATATAGGTACATATCTGAGTATGCACCCTTCTGAATTATGCATTCTAGACTGCATAATTCATCGGTCATATTCCTGATGATTGGAGTAGTGCCCTTGTTAGCATCCATCTATTAAAAATATTATAAATAAAATAAAATAAAAATAAATGAATGGTGAAACCAATAAAATAATGTTATAATTAAATATTTTGTAGATGAATTCCTTTTTGAGTGTTCCAATCAAAATTTATGCAATCATACTTGAGAAAAGGCGAACAAAAATTGTGGAACAGAAACTTGGTAAGAATATAGTTCAAGCCAAATAGCAGGTGTCAGGATCAGATTTTTACTTTAAGAGAGATAGTCAATTCTTTGGAATATCGCAAAGATCTGTATTTCTTTCCTGCAGATTCGAAAAAGGCATAGATAAAATGCCAAAATGAAAATCTGTTCAAAAAACAACTTCATGGTGCATATGTGAGGGTGTTTTCATTTCAAAATGAGTTAACTGATTGTTTTATGTAAAAGTAAGGTATAAGAGAAAAATGAATGCTATTATGAAGGAAAGTAGTAATTAGGCTGATTTCAAAATCAGATATTTGGAGTTAATAAATTACTATGCAAGGCTCATTAATCAGTTACATGATTAAAGAGCCAGCCCCTGAAGTTGCTAAGCAATTAACTATATGATTATCTAAGGCACCTGTGGCATAGTGATCAAACAATGAAAATAAAAGAAATTACTACAGAAAGAAAACCACATACACAAAAAGACTATTTTTGATATTTACTGTTTTTTTTCTCTCTCTCTTTATAAATTGTTTTCAATTCAAGGTGAGTTAGCTAGTCTCATGGGAGTACATGAGGTGGCAGATTTTCTTCTCTCAGAAAGTTTATTTTTCATTCCTTCAAACAGGCTTATCATCTATAACTTGAAATGGCAACAACTATCTGAGCACTGGGTTAGAACTAAAACAAGTGATCAATGCCTTTTAGACTACCAGATGTGAACATTCTGTGAAAAATTAATGATGTGAAAAGATACCTTGAGTAGCAGAATCATGTTAAAAATGAAGATATTAGAAATTAGTATTCACGAACATGTGGGTAGAGGTAATTCGAAATAGTATGGTCATTTTGGATAGCAAAGTTTTGCAAAAACTTTCATCATAAAAATATTTTTCATTTTTTCATCATGAAAATTATTATTATTATTACGTAACACCTCCAGGGAGTCCAAAGGCTCATCGAGTGAGAGCACCTATTCTACAACTCTCCGTCTCCACTACTACTAAACCAACTGCAACTACCTTCATCTACACCAGAGTTTCCCAAATTTTTCCTATGATGAACACTTCACAAATCCTGAAATTTTAACAGAACACCTTGGTTAGAGTTGAGTATCATCAGTCTCGTATTCAAAGTAAAGCTAAGCGACACTATCGCTGTACTATTAAGGCCAGCACGCTCTGGCCTTAATAGCACAATCCACATGCAAAATGAGGAGGGCCTGATTTTCAAACATGTTTGAACTTGTCGCAGCATTTAAAACCATTCCAGGCTCATATTAAGTTTGATAATTTTTGACGGAACACTTATTCACTTTCTGCAGAACACAATTTGGGAAACCCTGATCTACACCAATGCCATCTACTGCCGACCATCACCGCCACTAGTATTTTCACAGACAAACACCCATGCCCACAGTGGGATTTGAACCTGCAGCCTTTTAGCTGGAGAGCAAATATGCTAACCACTCGGCCAACCAGGCTGGCATGTTAGAGTAAAACTATTCTAATATAAAGTTTTACTATATAATATATCTGAACCAATGAGTAGGTTTAGATGTTGTTTCTTTATTTACAAATGTGCCTCTTTCTGAAAGCATTGAATTACTATAACAGGAATTTCCTTCAGACATTGTAAACATATGTGTTGTAATACATTCTGGTTATTTTTCCTTTAAAAATAAGTTGTATCAACAAATTGAAGGAACAGCAATGGGCAATCCTCTTTCTCCTGCTATCTCCAATTTCTTTATGGAACATTTTGAACAACATATCTTTGACAACATTTCTCCCAGACCTACTCATTGGTTCAAATATGTCGATGACATTTTTGCTGTATGGAATGGCTCTTAGGATGAACTTCAACAATTTCTCACTAAGTTAAACACACTTCATCCTAGGATCAAGTTTACCCTAGAAGTAGAATCAAATAAGCAGTTAGCCCTTTTAGATCTTCTAATTCTTCGCCAATCAGATGGTAACCTACATTTCTCAGTTTATAGAAAGAAGACTCATATAGGCCATTATATCCATGCGGAATCTCATCACCATCCCAGTCAAAAGGCAGGAACTATTAAAACACTGGTTCATTGGGCCCACTCCTTTTGTTCTTCAGATGATCTTTTACAGAAAGAGCTATAATATATACCTTCTTCCTTTCTATCTAATGGTTATAAGAATTGCTTCATTAAAAGAACTTTGAGTAGTTTTAATATGCCTTCCTCTTCAAACACAGAAGAAATAATGTGCATTCCTATCCCTTATGTACAAGGCATCAGTGAACGTATAGCAAAACTTTTAAAACCACTGAATATTTTTGTTGTCTTTCGACCATTTAGAAAAATCTCCACCTTTCTCACTTCTCCTAAGGACAAGCTTCCACATCTTAATCATCCAGGTGTCTACTAGATTCCATGCTCTTGTGGATTATCTTATTTCGGACAAACAGGAAGATCTGCCTCTATTCGGCTAGAAGAACACCAATCTTATATTGAATACTTTAAATGTGAAAAGTCTGGACTTGCAGAACATGCCATCTTCACTAGACATAGAGTTCATTGGAGAAAGACAAGAGTTCTTCACAAAAGTCGGTTCCTCGTGGAACGCCTTTATAAAGAAACGTGAAACTCTGCTTCATTCTCCTAACTTAAACAGATCCGACGGCTTACGTCTATCCCCTTTATGGGAGATAGTACTTTACAAATCAGCTAATCTTTCCTAACTTTTTATTGTATTGATTTTTTTTTTTTTTTAGGAAATTTATTGACCTTTTTAGTTATCTTACACCAGCTACTTAGGTGGCGCTTTTTAGAATTGTCAGTTATTGTTTAATTTGAGCTTAATATGTACTGAAGATGCCTGTGACACACAGGCAAAAATTATACTATTAAATAATCTTTGTACGTGAGTTTTTTCCGTTATTAATTTTGTATCGATTTGTCTACTCACGGTATACCTCTTTTAAAACTTAACTATCTTGACCATTCACTTCTAGACTCTCCCCACCTTCCTCATTCCTAAGAAACCCAGGTGACCAAATTTGTACATAGTCCAATGGCCATATTAAAGCCTTATAAAGAGGGATAATGACCTCCCTATCAGTGCTTGTTTGCATGTTCCTCAACACCTTAGAACTGTTTTCTCTACTTTTAAAGTATGTGCTCTGAACCTCATCTCCCTGTCTGCCATAATCCCTAAATCCCTATCCTCATTGAATTTCTGTAGTCCAGTTCCACTGACTTAATACATAGCATAATAATTTCTTACAAATGTGCATGCATGTACAGGGTGTTCGGGATAAATTTGACATATTTATAATTAATTATATTTTTCCGTAAGTTACATGTATTAACACACACTTCTCTTCATTTAAAAGTTTGGACCCTTCTTCATTCATATACAAGATGTCAGAAAGGATGGATAGCTGGAACCCACCTGAATCATGGAAGAGAATAACTTGTATCATGATGATTCGTGCCCGCCATCAAAATAAGGATATTACGACTGCTGCACAATGCTCCCTGAATACAGTAAAAACAATCAGGCATGAACTAGAGACTTGCAATGGTGACTACGAGGATGTAGCAAGAAGAAAGATCCCTAGCAGACGATCTGATTGCGTTCGTACAGCAGAATTCCTCGCAAATCTGCAGGAACAGGTGTTGAAGAACCCTGGCATTGGAATTCGGGCTTTGTTCGTGGAGTTGCTAACTGTAGTCAAGCCCTGGATAACAAGGGTAGCCAATGGTAGGCCGTATGTATGGCAGCAGGATTCGGCCCCTTGCCACACCTCTGGGAAAAGTCAAAAATGGTTGTCTGAAAATTTCTACGACTTCACCAGTCCAAATGTTTGGCCTCCAAACTCCCCAGACCTTAACCCCATGGATTATTTTGTATGGGGCGCAGTTGAAAAAGACACCAATCGCACTTCCAGTAATACAAAAGCCCAGTTAATGGATAAAATTAAAACAGTTTTTGCGGCCCTTCCCAGGGAGACTGTAGCATCAGCTTGTTCGAGGTTCCGAAGCAGAATTGAAGCTGTGATCGATGCTAATGGTGGTTATTTTGAGTAAATCTTGTTGATAGTATTGTAATTAACTCTGCCTGTAATGTTTTTTTGTCAATTCATTAAATTTAATAGATACAAAGAAGATTTTCTTTTTCCTTACGAAACTGTCAAATTTATCCCGAACACCCTGTATACTTTTCCACATTGAAATGAAAACTATTATCCTTTGCCTATACTGTCAATCCTTTTATTTATGGTAATCTTGTACACCAGGGGTTGTTCAGCTTTACATTATTACCACAGATGCTCAGAAAAGTGAGGAGATAGAAGAAGAAATTTGTTAACATTGGATGTGAAGTCCTGTAAAGTATTCTCTGTAGAAAATACAGAAGGAAGAAGACTGTTCCAAAAGACAGCAGTAGAAGGAATGAAAGAAAAGGATGAAAACTTTGTTCTGTGATTTTGAACTTGAACAAAATTGTTCAAGTTCGAAATAACAGGGTTGTTGATTAGGATTGTTGAATAGCTGTTGCATATGTTTTTAGCAGATTTATGAGTGGGAGGATTATGAGAGAAATCCAATAAGCAGTGCCGATGGAAATATTTGTAGTAAATGCAAGCAGTATCCATTATTTGCTTGCTGCTGCAAGTACAGATGCTGCACATCTGTGTGAAAAAAAGAAGTGGAGTGAATTGGTAGGAAATGGAGGTTGGATTGCTCTTTTCTGTACTGAGTTAAGTATTTTTAGGGAGACCTTAAGGGCACCACCTAAATGTAAGAAGAATATTCAATGGAGTGGATCTGTGATTGGTATAGAGTTAATAGCTGTTCAGCTATCTCTTCTGGTACTGTTACCTCTCTAGCTAAAAGCATTGTCTTGGCTGTCACTGTTCTGTGTGATCATGCCATATAAGGGTACTATGTTCAAACAAATATATGATAATAAAAAAAAATGAGAAACCACTATAAAGGAACACAAATTTAATAATTATTTAAGAAGAATCAGTCATTTTTTTGTTGCATACTAATGGTAACCTCTGGCAGACTGCCGTCTAATAGTAAATCTTAAATGATTTGATATAGGTCATCTCTTAAAGGTGTTGTACAAATGTAGTATGCAGCATGTTTTGGATCAGTTATTTTTATGAAATATTCTCTCCCTCACACAATCTGTTATGTCATCTGTATAATTAAATTTTACTGAATTTATTTTTGAATGATATATTTACTGATTAGCACTATTATTTTCAGGCATGGTGTTAGCAGTTGTAATGTTCTCACTTGAATCCACTGTTTCTGAAGAGAAGTTTCAAAATTTGCTTTGGCTTTCAAGAATCCTCCCTAATTTTGCACTTACTTGGGGATTTGCTAACCTTTATAGTGTGAGTTTAAGAAACACTCAATGCGAAAAAGTACCACCAAAAGTATTGGAATATATTTGTCCAGAGTTAAAAGATGATGATTCAGCTCGTATGTGTTGTAAAGGTAAGAAAACTTGTCACTACAACATTTGTCACCTTCATTATGTTTTGTTTTATCTCGCCTTGGTCTTAATATATTACACTCAATATCCTGTTGTGGCCAAAATTACAGGACTTAGAGAATGCAATTTGCAAAGCTTGTGAATAGACAGAAGAGAGGGGATGTGATTGAGACATTTAAGTTGGTAAAGGGTTGTTACTGGGTTAATATAGGAGAAATTTTTCATATAATGGGAGAAAGGAGTAGAACAAGGAGAAATCCTTGGAAACTGTATAAGGAGGATGTGAGCATAAGGAGCATGGAGAGTGGTTGGCAAGGAAATGCATTGCTTGATGTTGTGGTGAATGCAAGATAAATTGCATGAGTTTAAAGTATGGTTTGATGAGCTGTGTATGTGTAACGGTCTTTGCCTCCCATAATGAATCTTTTGACTCAATGGGTATCTGGTGTTAATAATATTGTCCTGTAATTTTGGCTTCTTATAAACCAACTTAATGCCACAATAGCACAATTAATTCTATGCATGTTCAGGAGAAATCCTTAGAAGCTGTATAAGGACATAGTCCATCTTCATCTGTAAATTATATGTATTATCTGGCTGGATTGCCTGTTTTGCAAGATGAAAAATTCTCTTCCATCTCTATTCAAGCTTGGCTAACCCACCTTCAGTTGAAACATCCTTATAAAGGATAAAGGATCCTCATATCATAGATGTGATTCAGACCTAGCTGAAGAGTAGAGTATAGTATATTTGAAAAGGATAGGGAAGCGGAACAGAATAGAATAGTGTTACTAATAACAAGAGATGAACTGCTCCCTCTTGAGGTAATCAAAGGGGAAATGACACTAATGGCTTTGAGAGTATATGGTGCGAGGCAGAAGCTGATAGAACAGGATATTTAGTGAGATGTTACTATATACTAGAAAATATGGATGATGAGCAGGAAGTGTTTAGGCAGATTAGTCTGGCAAGTGATGCAAAATGAGTAAAGTGACTGTTTTGGAGAATTTTAACCATATATACTGTCCACAGAAAGCAGCAGTAAGAGAACTGTTAAAATTTTTTACTTAAAATTTAACTTTTTTTTTAAATTTAAATTTAAATTCTAGAAATGTTTATTACTGATTAAAAATGTTTTAATCAGTTTGTGGTGGAGAGAACATGAACACGAAGATCATGAGGCTTGAACTTATGGTATCATATTCTGAATTGTAACTAAAATGTCACACTTCTCCCCCCCCCAGTTAGTTACAATTTTTATAGTATCATATTTCTGAATTGTGACTAAAATGTCACACTTTCCCTCCCTCCCCAGTTAGTAACAATGCAGTCCTGACTTTGAGGATGAATAGGCATGTAAATGAATCAAGATGGAAGGAATTTATGTAGAATTATAAGGCAATTGACTATAACAAACTTAGAAAGTAGCTCAGAGAAGTACAATGGATGAAGCAATTTGAAAGAAGAGAGGCTGGTAGTGCATGGGAACTTATTAAGAAAAATTTGTTAACAGCAAAAGCAGATTGTATGTCTCACGTGAAGAAGATAGTGATTTGGAATAAATAATGTGAATATAGGAAAGTCAATCAGGAATTGCTGATGAAAAAGAGGTTATGGAAAGCATATACATATATATATATATATATATATAGAGAGAGAGAGAGAGAGAGAGAGAGAGAGAGAGAGAGAGAGAGAGAGAGAGAGTTGTAGAACAGTTGCAAATATATGGCTCAGCCTAGGAATGTGGCTATTATAACAAAGAGAGAAAAATTAGAATATGAGAGGAAACCAGTGCTGCAATTCAAGGAGAATCTCACGGTCTTTTGCTATGTGACCAGTAGGAGTAAAAATGAATGTGGATGGATGAGCTTGCCAGATGAAGATAGTAGTAGATTGAACAAGTGAGATGATATAATAGATATAATATGCTGTTCATAAAAGTTTGCCAATAGGAAAATATGTCCAAGGAGTGGAGTGAAAGTACTCTTGCCCTTATCTACAAGGGTAAAGGGGATGCACAAGACTGTAAAAATTACAGAGGAATAAAGTTGATATTCCACACAATGGAAATCCTAGAAAGGGTTCTTGATGGAAGACTGAGGCAGGAGGTGGAGATTGCAAAGGAGCAGCTTCATGTCTGGTCAATTGACAATGGATGTCATCTTTGGGTTACGGCAGATGGAAAAGTTTCAAGAGAAACAACCGGAGCTACATCTAGTGTTTATTGATCTGGAGAGAGTGTATGATAGAGTGCCAAGACAAAAAGTCTGCAGGTGTCTGAGGGAGAAGAAGGTGCCAGAGAAATATGTTAGGTTGGTGCAGAAGATGTACATAAACGTGAAGACAAGAGTTCAGACCTGCTTGTGAGAGATAAAGTTTTCAAGTGAGTTGATTTGCATCAAAGGTCAGCATTAAGTTCGTTCCTGTTTAATATTGTGATGGAGGTGGTGACGGAAGAGGTGAGAGAAGATGCGCCTTGGACAATGTTGTATGTGGATGACATCATGCTGTGTGCAGAATCAAGAGGATAAGCGGCAACTGGAACGATGGAGGAAAGTACTGGAAGAGAGAGGTATAAGACTGAGCAGAAGTAAGACAGAGTATGTGTGTTGTAAAGTGGATGGCAGCCAAGAGACAGATCCAGAGCTGGAAGGAAATGTCATCAGGAAGGTTAGGGACTTCAGATACTTAGGTTCAACAGTGAAAGATGATGGAGAGGCCGAGAAGGAAGTGGGATGCAGGATACAAGCTGGATGGAGGAACCGGAGAGAGAGAGAGAGAGATGGCTGGAGTGCTATGCGATAAGAGGGTAGCGATCAATCTGAAAGGCAAAATCTACAGAATAGTAGTGAGATAGTGAGTAGTGAGACCAGATATGATGTATACTATAAAAACTGTGACCCTGAGAAAAAATAACATCAGCAGGACGGAGGTAGCAAAGATGAGAATGCTTAGGTGGATGTGCAGTGTGACCAGAAAGGATCATCTGAGAAATGACTATGTAAGGGGAACGGTGAAAGTTACGAACTTAGGAGCGAAGATACAGGAGGCAAGGTTGAGATGGTTTGGTCATGTGACAAAAGGGAGGATGAATATATGAGAAAAAAGGTCATGCAGATGGATATGCAGGAGAGGAGGAAGCTTGGGCAGCCAAAGAAGAGATGGAGGGAGCTTGTGGAGGAGGAGGACCTGAGGATGAAGAATGTACATTTGGTTGCAGCCCAAGACAGGAGGATGTAGAGGGGACTAATTAAAAACAGCAACCCTACCTAAGTGGATAAGCTGCAGAAGAAGATTTTATCCTAAAGCAGCCTTTATTCCTAGCAGGATAAGGATGGGTAAATAATTAGAAGATAAAGACTATGCATTCCAAATACCAAGAGCTCTAGACATCAGTAAGACTATGTGAGATATCGATATATTTTAATGGAATGTGCTAAAGAACTGATCATATGAAAGCTTATGAGAACTAGGATCCAGAATTGGGTTGACAACAATGGTATTATCTTTGATGGACAACATAGATTTGCTAAAGGGAGGTCATGTTTTAGTAATCCTACTTACTTATTACAATAAGGTGACTGCTTTCATGGACAGAGGAGAAGGATACACACTAATATACGTAGATTTTGCAAAGGCTTTTGATAGATTAACGCATGATAAGTTGATAGTCAAACTGGATTGGATATTAGATTGGTGCATTGGAATGGAGACTGGCTATTTGATAGGTATCAACAAGTTGTGTATGGGAGAGGGATATCCAGGAAAATGAAAGTTACTAGTGGTGTGCCTCAGGGATCTGTTCTAGGGCCATTGCTGTTTAACTTGTATATTAATGATATTGGTGAAGATTTGGATGGAGATATTCAGTTATTTGCAGATGATGCAAAGTTGGGACGAATCATGAAGAGTAGAGAAGATGTGGCCTTACAAGAAGGCTTGAATAAATTGAGTGATTGGGCACGGGAATGAGGATATGAGTTCAATGTTGCAATATGTAAGGTTTTAAAATTTGGAAAACAATAATGGGATGCAGAATTTATGCTTAGTGAGGATATATTGCCAGAGGTGGAGGAAATAAGAGATCTGGGGGTGATAGTGGATAAGGATCTGAAATTTAGGGTTCACATAGCCAAAATTGTGAAGACAACACAAAGGCTTGTGGGAATGATGTGGAGGACACTGACTTGTAGAAGTAGGGAGATTCTTATTCCATTATATAAGGCTTTGATTAGGTCACACGTGGACTATTGTGCCCAGATTTGGTCACCTGGTTTTCAGAAGGATGAAGAAATGTTGGAGGGGGTCCAGAGGTGACTGACTAAGGTAGTTTATAACCTCTGGAATGTCGAGGATGAGGAAAGATTGAGAAGATGCAACTTGCAGAGTATTTGCGGACAGGAGGAGGAGGAGGGAAGATATGATAGAAACCTACAAGTTATTAAGGGGTTGTCATAGGATCAATGCTGGAGAGGTTCTACAGAAAATAGTGGGAGATTAGGGGAGAACCAGAGGTCATCCCTGGAAGCTGTATAAGGAGAGTATGAGTAGGGGAGTGAGAAGCAGGTTTTTTCATGCAGAGTTGTAAATTATTGGAATGCCTTGCCTGAGAGTGTGGTGTCTGCAATGAGTTTGAGCGTGTTTAAGGCACAGTATGATGAGCTGTGTGTGTGATAAAAGGACTTCCCAGATGAGTCTTCGACTCCATGAGGTCTTGGGGTAATAATAATATAACAGATTTACTTGGCTGAGAGACATATTTTTTAAAAAAGAATAAATGACTGAAAACTGAGAGATAAAAGTAAAAATACTTTTATCTCTCAGCTAAAAGAGATAAAAGTAAAAATACTTTTATCTTTCATACATGTCTTCTGTGAAGACTTCTTCGGGTGCATAACAAGAGGAACAACCAACAAAAATTGCAAAAGACCAAAAAACTATACATTAAAGCGTTAACGTATTAACATTTTTATTTCCTCTTGTTATGCACTCGAATAAGTCTTCTATGAAGATGAAATTAGTCATGATTTACTTAATTAAAATAATATTTTTACTTTTATCTCTCAGCTTTGTCATTTATTCTTTTTTTTTTTTTTAAATACACACATACTGAGTTAGCTTTGCATTAGGAATACCCATTGAATAATGCACTGGTCCCCCTATCTGTGCAGCAATGGCTAGAAACAAATTCCACAAGATGTCGAACATCTTTCATGCATAACTGAACTTATGCCTGTTGCACAACTGCCATATTCCTTGATATGACTGCTGCTTTTGATCGTGTTTGGATCAAAAAATTAATACAAACAATACATGATATTGGAATTAGAGGAAACGCTTTAATCTGGATTGCTGATTTCATCAGAGGAAGAAAGATCAAAGTCAGAATCAATACAGCAATATCAAAAGAGCGGAGAACCTGGGCTGGTGTTCCCCAGGGCTCAGTACTCAGTCCCTTACTATTCCTTCTATATGTCAATAATATTCATCCCTACCTTACAGAAGACACAAAAGTAACTTGCTATGCAGATGATATAGCCATCTGGCACACTAGTGCTAAAATCAAAGAATCAGAGGAAATTCTAAACAAATCCATGAGAGGATTAGAAAAATGGTCAAACGAACTCAAACTTAAAATCAACCCAGACAAAACAAAACTAAGTACATTTAGTACAGACAGGAAAAATAGACATTCCTACAATCCCAAAGTCATGATCAATAACAAGCTAATTGAAAAAGTCACAAATCCAAAATACCTTGGTATTACGCTTGATCAGGAATTACGTTTTGCACAACACATCTCTAACACTTCCAACAGAGCTCTAAAAAAATTAAATATACTGAAAAGGCTTTGTGGAACAAATTGGGGTGCAAAGCCAAAAATCCTCAAAACTACTTACACTACACTAATAAGGCCAATAATGGAATATGCAGCACCTATCTGGTCACCTTCGGCTTCATCGGTAAAGAAAAACCTAGACAAAATACAAGCAAAAGCATCCAAGATTATCATTGGTGCAGTCTCATCCACTAACAACATCAGAGCCCAACAGGAATGTGGGCTTGACCTGCTGGAGGACAGACGAAAATTTGCCACCATAAAATTCATAAATAATATCAGAAGCTACCAAAGTGATCATGTCTCCCTAAAAACCTATGAACATTGGAACCAAATTTGCAGACTTCACAGATCATCGACTTTACAATATGATGACACTATCAGGAAAGAAATAGGTCTTGATCAGCTAAATGTCCACATAAACAAAGAACCTCTATTTTCCAGTCCTTTACCTTCAAATACCTTCATAAATCTAAACCTTACCAAACTCTGTACAAAAAAAGAACCAAAAGAAATGCTTAAAGAAAAAGGCCTAAATACCATCAACCTTCTTTCATCCTCCAAACAGGTTATTTGTTATACCGATGGATCATCAGACACCAATATGATTAATGGAGGCGCTGGTGTTCTCCTTCTACTCCCGAAAGGTGAAAAACTTTCAATAAAAGTTGGATCTGGGAGAATCGCTTCCAATTTTACCAGCGAACTCTACGCAATAATTAAAGCACTAGAAGCCTACTTAAATCTATCATCATCTCAACAATCTGAAGGAATTATAATTTACAGTGACTCAAGATCAGCTATGGAGGCAATCAAAAATGGCAATACCAAGCTCACACAAGACATCCATAAACTCTTAAATCATCTAAAGTGTTTAGGTAAAAGTTGCATTCTACAATGGATTCCTGCTCATGTAGGCATTGATCACAACGAAGCAGCTGATAAATTAGCAAAAGAGGCCAGAGAACTCAACCAAGAAACTCATATGATAACTCTTGCTGATGCCAATGCACTAGCAAAAGCTAAACTAATTCCATTGAAATCAGTGATACAACATCAAATTCCCGAGATCAATGCTGACAGAAGGACCTCCACTACGATAGCAAGACTACGAACAGGACATTATAGAGGAATGAAGATCAATACAGATGATACGAGAACATATAGAAACTGCAACAACTGCCCCAATACGGAACTGACACCCACTCACATCTTTACCTGTCCAGCAATTACAGCAGCCTTGCAAGAAATAGATCCTAATCCTGAACAACAGCTCTATACAAACAAAATCACAGACATAGCCAAAGCAGTACAAAGAGCGCACGGAAACATCTAAGACTCTTCAAAGGACAAGACAACAACAACAACAACAACTCCGTCAGTTCACGCTCATTTCATGGAGGAGGATCAGCAGTTTTTACACCCTGTTCTAGTATCTCCCATATGTTCAATCGGGTTACGGTCAGAGGAGTTTGGGGACCAAGGCAATGTGGCAAATTCATTGCCATGTTCCTCCAACCACTCAGCAGTTGTACAAGCCCGATGACAAGATGCACTGTCCTCTTGAAAGATGGCATTGTGGTCAGGGTAGACCTTCCTGCAGATATGGATGAAGATGTTTGGCTAACAGTTTATTGTAGCATTCAGTGTTTGCGGGATGATAACCGACAGACCCAGGACATGCCAGGGAAAAGCTTCCCAGACCATAATACCACTGGTCTGTTGAACCCCAGCTGTGCTACCAAGGAATAGGGTTTCATGCTGTTTATGCCAAATGCAAACCCGTCCATCAGCAGGAAATGGGACTCATCACTCCAGACGACCTCCTTCCATCTGTTCAGGGTCCACTGCTGATGTTCCTTGGCCCATGTGAGGCTTTGTTTGTGAGTACATGGGTACCCGTGTTGGTCTCCAGATGTGGACCCCCCAGACAAAGAAAAGTAAGCTGCATGGTGCATGTGAAAATGGGTTGAACTGCCTCACTGTTGTACTGGTGAGTGAGCTATATGACTGTTGCACATTGTTTCTGAGATACCAGTCATGACACACGATGCTCACCTCTAGGTTCAACCATGTGTGGCTGACCAATGGGAACTCTTCTGCTGGATGTCTGTTCATGGTTAATCCATTTCTGGTGCATCCTTGATACAGTAGTACAGAAGCAACCAACAAGTGCATCCATTTCCAAAATTGGCTTACGTCACCACGTTTCTCCATTACTGACAAATGTTTACTGATTATATACAGAGGATAGGTGTGCCCATTTATAATAGCTGCACATGAGGTTGATATCATGTGATATTTCATTGTCACACCAAATATGTGAATCGATGAAAAGTTAACTCAGTGTATATATAATAATTATGTCTTTCTATGAGCTCTTAGTAATGGGTTCGGATTTTCAGTAGAAAAAAAGATCTTTTCGACAAAATTTGCACATTCTTTCAAAAACACACTCTTCGCCCAGATCCTGAATTAAGAATGGGACAAACCATTTTTCCAGTAGCAACTGATATCGTGTTCTTGGTACTTGTCTTTGACAGAAACATTTCCTTGTATGCATTCTTAAACTAATGGAAAAGCGCAAGAGAGCACTGAATCTCCTTTGCACTCAATAGAGTGTTTAGGCAAATTGGTTTGGCAAATGCAAAGCGGACAATCATTATGGGGACTGTAATTGTTTTGATTTTGGAGAAACTGGTAAAAACTCGTATACAGAATTGGGCAGATGAGGGTAATAATTATTTATGCAGGCCAGCATGGATTTGTTAGTAATCTGGTTACCTTTTACAAATAGAGTAACAAGAGTAGTGAATGAATGTAAGTCTTACACTGTCATTTTTTTTATTTTTTTCAAGGCATTTGACGGGAATGCACATGACAAATTGATTTTTAAGTTGCATCGTATCATATAGGTTTTGATTTTGATATCAGGTTAGTGGATTGCATTGGTGATTTTGCCTCTGATAGATATTGAGCAGCAGTATTGGGGGAATATGAAGATTACAAGTGGAATTCTGCAGGATTCAGTCATGGGACCATTGTGGATCATTCTTTGTGTCAATCATATTTTCACAGGACTACAGGGAGATGTTAATTTTTTTCAGATGATGTGAAGCTTGGGAGGGATTAGTAATAGTGCTGATGTATTGGCTCTTCAAGAAGATTTCAATAAGCTGGAAGAGTGGGCACATGCTTTTAATGCAACTAAATGAAACTTTAGGATCTGCAGAAGAAAATCTTCATACTCACTTGCTGGAGTTGTACTGAAAGAAGTGGAGGAAGCAAGGGATCTTGGGGTGATTGTAGATAGAAATTTGAAGTTCTGAGATCATGTTGCAAAGGTTGTGAAGACATTTCAAAGAATTGCAGCAATGTTGAGGAGAACATTGACCACAAGAGATAAAAGTGTGCTGGTTCCATTGTATTTCTATGCTCATATCTGGTCACTGGGATCTGAAGGGATGAAGTAACCTTGGAGAGGGTGCAGAGATGGATGACAAAAATGTTTTCTGGAATGCACAATGTTAATTATGTGAACTGCAGAGTTTGGTGAATAGAAGGCAAAGGGGGGGGATATGATCGAGACATTTAAGCTGTTGAAGGGTTATTATCATATTAACACCAAAGAGATTTTCCATATGGTAAAACAGGAAACGAAAAATCACAAGAAGCCCTCCCTGGAAGTTGCAAAAATTAGGTGATGAGTAAATGGGCAAGAAATAAGCTTTTTGCATAGAGAGTGGTAGGAGCATGGAACACATTGCTTGAGAGGATGGTGAACGTTGGATGATTTAAGGAATGGCATGACAGACTTTGTTTATTAGTGTTGACCTTCCATCATGAATCTTTGTGACTGCATAGGATCAGGAAAATAATCCTTTATCCAAGTGTAAAGAAACAAAGTTTATGTATGAAGTATCATCACGACTAGGCAACTTATATAGGAGGCAAATGATTTCACATTAATTGTCATAGTATCCTATAATGCCAAACATGCATACCCAAAAGTATATGTGCTTTGCTTTATGGGATACTAAGACAATTGATGTGAAGTCACTGGCATCCATATACAAGTAGACCTTGTGAAGCTATTTCATGTGAAAACTTTGCTTGCACTTAAATAAAGGATTAAACCAAGAATATAATTTCTTGGCATCTTTAATTTATAGTATACCAATTAAAAATCTTTAAATGTTTGATTATAAATTTTATTTATATGTAAATATAGCATTCCTTAACTTAATTTTTGTACATTCATATTATTTATTAATTTATCCCTCACCATTTATTAATACCTTCTCTACTGCTGTAACCTTTGCTGTAGCACAATATGACTTGCTGTACTTTTGACCATAAACCAACCAACCAACTCTCTCTCTCTCTCTCTTTATACTTTCCACATCACACTGAAAATTATGAAGTCTGAGCACAACAGTTGACGTGCAGATGACCAGTGCTTTATGCAGTGGCACAACAATCTCCTTCTCCTTACTTGTGAGCCCGCTTCTCATCATAGCAATGTGCCATATAGCCTTTGCAACACTTGCAATGTACTTTCTAAACTTTAGTCTGCTGTCTGTCATTGATTGCCTCAAAATCTTAAATTTCATTCATCTCCTGAAGCACTTCCATTAATACAATATACAGCCTTATAACTGTACACTTGACAATACCTTGTTCTTCATTTATTCATGTTACAACTGCAAGCATATTAATTCGATTAGTATCACTTCTTATGCCTCTTCTCAACTGAAGATTCCCTCAATCCATATGAAATAAATGAAATATTATTAACAAATAAAAGGTGGTGAAAGTAACACAGAGGATTACTGCAATTATGAGAAGGACACTGACCTGCAGAGATAAAAGGGTTATCATTCTGTTGTATAAGTCTCTGATCAGACCACACTTAGACTATTGTTCTCAGATTTGGTCCCCAGGATTTGAAGGGGATAAATTAACTGTGGAAAGGGTACAAAGATGGATGACAAAGATGGTTTCAGGACTGTACAATTTTGGTTATGAGGATCGGCTGAGGGAATATGGACTGCAGAGTTTGGTGGATAGAAGAAGGAGAGGTGATATGATTGAGACTTTTAAACTGTTGAGAGGTGGTTACAGGGTTGACACTGGGGAGTTCTTTCGCTTGGTTGAACAGTGGGAACAAGTGATGACAAGAGGTCATCCCTGGAAGTTATGAAAGGAAACCGTGAGCAAGAGGGTGAGGAGTGGTTTCTTTGCATGGAGGATGGTTGAACGGTGGAATGCATTGCCTGATGGAGTGGTGAGAGCGAGAACGGTCAATGAGTTTAAGGAGTGGTATGATAGACTTTGTGTTTCTTAGGGGGAACCTCCCCTCGATGAGTCTTGACAGACTTTATGTTCTTAGGAAGGACCTCCCACGATGAGTCTTTTGACTCCATGGAGGCCTGAATAATAATAATAAAATAAGGTACACATCTATATGGATGAAATATGTTGCTCCTCATTCACTTCATATCCATCATATATTTCAATGTAACAGTATTACAATTTTAATATGCACTTCACATCCATGGCAACTTTGACATGTAGGTTTAGACAGGTAAACAGCAAGGGGAATTAAAGAACAAGTACTGCAACAAACCACTGATTGTCATCTAGAGAGTTGATCTCTAATCCATCTCTAAAATTTGGTATTTATCCTTGTCTTCCTAGCTTGTATATCAACTTATCGCATGACATTCAATGAAATGCCTTTGTAAAATCTACAAATATTACTGCATGAGTCTTTCTTATTTAATACCTTCATTGATATATAAATAGATTGCTAAAGCAAAACTTCAGAAACTCACACTATCCATCACAGTGAATCTTATGATGTTCATCAACCCAGTCTTGTTTTCTTCTCAAATATCTTAATTGCCACTGCAGATGTGTATACTGGTCTATAATTAGAAATTTCTAGACCCATGCTTGTGCAATGGCACTATTTTGTCTTCCTTCAACTGAAGCTTCCTTCCTCAAGGCTCACATTAAACAACCAGAACAAGATCTATTCATCAATCTATTTTCCCTTTTGTGTTGGATCCAATAGTCTGTTCATGGCCAAATAAGTTGGTGTTGGTGTAAAAACCTGTTTAATGTTTGATAGGGCAGTTAATCCTATCTGCATACTCTGCTACATCTGTAAATTGTGTTTTTTTTGCCAGTTTGTTTTGGAAGGGATAAAAAGCTGGGAGCAAAATCTATCATCTCCATATGAGATCAGCTAACTGACCTTCAACTGAAAAGCCCTTATGAAGGTTCTTCATCTCCTAGATGATATGCAAAGCTAGGTCTTTCCAACCAAAGGGTATCATTGATACTTACTTGAACTACAAAGGCTCTCTTCAAGAGATATAACTAACTATTGTTCATTCTCTAAAATATGTAGTGATATGTCATCCATTTCCACAGCTTATTAACATCTAGCCTTTATATACCTCTGAACCTTTCACCTCTATCATTTGCTTTGCTGCTAAATGTTGCACAGCTTTGTTTATATACTATAAATATATGCTAACAAAGTGTTCATTAAATAATTCCCCTATATCCTTTGCATTGGTTGATGTTCTACCATAAACATCTAATCTTGACTTCCACCTAACAGAATTCCCTTGAATTTTCTTTGAACTGAGTAGCAATTTCTTTTCACACACAGCACTTTATCATACGTCTCGTTACTCTTCTAGCTTGCATTTTATTCTCATGCATCTAATCACTACCATCTTGCACCTCCTCTATAATAACATCTTTTCCTACATTGCTTGCCTAATTTCACTCCAGCTATGTTTATCTGCCTAGCTTTAGGTATATATTTGTATATTGCTTGTATTGGGTATGTTCTAATCAGTTTCCATTCTCTATCAACTTCTCTTTCTCCACAGCTCATAGCCCATAGTGCTGTTAGGTGACTATGAAACTTCCATAATCACCCACCACATATAATTCCACATATATCTCCTCTTCACAGTAACCCTTCCTTGCTTGATCCTCTCCCAAACCAGTATCTTGTTATTACACCAATCAGTGCATTGTTGATATGTCATTCACAACAACATTATATAACGATATCATCACATCCACCATTGTTGCTTAGGACAGTTCTATCAGAAACTTAAACATATTCACTTCCTTGTTTCCATGTGCCTCCTTCTCCTTCCATTCCAATAACAATAATTAAAACATCTCACAAGGATGCTAAACATGCAAAAGGAAGGATCACCTTCCGCATTCAGGGGCCGCTTTGCCTGTTTGCAGGAGGAAAAGCCCCAGATAAACTTGGGAGAAAACTTGCTGTCTACGCCCAAGACCGGCTAACTTGGCTATGTCTGAGAAACATCCTTAAGCTCCTCATGTCAGTGACGGGAATCGAACCTAGGACACTCCTTTCCCAGGCATATGGTTGCGAAGCACATAGCCACTAGGCTAACTGTACAGACAGGTCTATAACATATTATAAGCCTATAACAACCTTCAATTAAATACACTATTCTAATTTCAGTCTCACACCAAATTACCTCAAAACTGTTATGCGTACGTTCCACCTTTACTCTGAGCAGACACAGTTCCTCTGCTGCCACCGGATTCAAATTCCCATCTAGGATGTGAAGAACTTTTATGAGGGCTTTTTAACTGAAAGTGAGTTAGCCAGTTTCAGTATGGAAGGGACAGTATTTTTGCACCTGGAAACTCAGGTTTTTTGTGCCACTAAATTGACACAATATGCTAGCATCATAGCTTTAATTGCTTTGGCCTTAAATCAAAAATAACTATCCAACCAATCTGCTGTCCTTATCAGTACTTTCTTTTCTCTTTTCTGAAGATTCTACTTCCATCCATTTCTACTCTCACTAGTATATCATCCTCAATTAACTAAGCAATGTTAATTATCTTCGAGTATACCAACTCAATTAATGCCATAAATTTGGTTCTCTTATTTCGGATATTAATATACAAGCTTCTTTGAGGCTACCCCCCCCCCTCCCATCTCTTCTTACTCTGGTTCTATACTTTGCTCTTCTCCAAATTGTTTCCATGTTACTTATGCTGAATTTCATTCATATCCTTCTCATCCTCCTGTCATACTTCCACCACTCTGCCTTGCCATAATCACTTTCTCACACTTGTATTCGTATTCTGCCTGCTTCTCTCTCTCTCTCTGATCCTTAGTGACACTTGCTTGATCTTGATCGTGTAAACAGCAATTGCTGCAAATATAGTCCATCTACCTTAAACCCTTCAGTGTGGTACCTGGAAGAAAGAATGCACTATGTATGAACTTCTTTTTTCACACTGAAGTTCTTTAGCCTTTTTTGCATCAAAAAGTCTTCAATCAACTGTTTGAATTTCAGGAAGAACTACAAATTTAAAGTTGGGTTTTCTGTAATTTGTAGACCTAAAAAAAAAAAAAAAAAAAAAAAAAAAAAAAACTAGCTTCCTGACCTGGAACCTATCTGTGGCAATAATTTCTTTCCAAAAGAAACATTCTTATTTATCTCATTAAACTTTTTTTTAATATTGAAAAGTGAAACTTCATAATTTTTGTTTCTATTATATTTATACTGGATCTATGTAACTAAAAATGTATTTAATAATTAAAAAAAAATTTTTTTGCCATGTTTATAATCTATTTACATTTTTAAAAATTATGGAGACAACTACCGTGTTTGAATAAAAACTTTAGTTTAATATAACTAAAATCTACATTTGACGTTTCAACCTTTATGTCAAGGACATCTTCTGGAGCATACAACTATACACAGAAAACAAGCTACAATACAATCAAACTGGTTAAAGTTACTGACCAACTGCTACAACAATTGTTGGCCTGACCTTTGGAAAAAAAAAAAAAAATTATACATCGACACTAGAGTCCTACTATTAGTGTTATCTGTTGGTTGTAGAAATACATTGGGTGCAACAACAAGTCTATGTATCTATCTATATACATATATTAGCATCATGATTATAAATGTACATTCCAGCCAGTTGGTATGGAATGGTTTCTAATACTAGCTGAAGATTGGCTAGAGTCCTGACTTATGCCGGATCTTATATATTAGGTAGGCCGAATGTGTGCAATCCAGATCCTTGGAATTTTCATGCCATCTTTGTTGTTGATACCACCCAAATATACCACTCTCCACAGTAAATGGCACAAACTCAGTACCTTTTTTCCACTGAACTTCTTACTGACAGACCCAAACAAACTTCTGTCCCTCAAGGATTAAGGAACTATACATATTAAGATGCCACTCAAAATATTGTACAAACATTCAGCGAGTAATTTGTTAATGTATTTCATGATATGTAGCTCAGTCAGTATAGATAAAGCCATTTGGTCGGAAAGACATGGGGTTCGATTCCCATCTATGACATGAGAAACTTTCATAGGGTGAGTTAGCTGGTCTCATACAGAAGTAGAGGGTTTTTTCATAGAAACTCAGGTTTATTGTCCCTCAGAACTGGCGAACTGGTCCCTTGAACACATCTACAGACATAAGACACTCCTGGAATAAGAATTAACCAACCTATTTCGTAGGGTTTCGGCTTTGAACACCTACACGGTGAAGTGTGGGTCTACACATGCATGCAAATCAGAGAGAGAGAGATTTCATGATGGGTAATTGGGGAAAATGTTTAATACATTTGGGAAATAAGATGGGAAAGCAGTAGTTCAACAATGGGAAGTGTCTGGAATTTTAAATAACAATTATGATAATAGGTTACATATGGGATATAATCATGTAAAGGGCTGCTCTAATGTGATGTTGTTAGATACAAGAACATTTGAATGGCAGATGAATGGGGGTATCAATTCAGTGCTGTTAGTGTAAAGGCATACATGTTGACCAGAGAAGATGGAACAAAGTGTATTGTATCAGAGGAACTTTGCTTTAGGAGGTGGAGGAGACTGCAAGAGAACAAGGGATGGTAGATACATTGCTGAGGTGTCTGGGACACATTGTAAAGGTTGTGGGAAAAAATGCTGACATTTTATGGAAAATTACAAGTATGGATGATAAGGAGGTGGTGATGCTTTTGCTGTATAAAGCACTAATTAGGCCATGTTATCCATTTGCAGGTCTGGTCACTCACCTGAATAGTTTAGATGATAAGAAAACATTAGAGACAGTACAGAGACAAGTGATGAGATATCCACCCTCCCCCTTCAGGATTCTGGAATGTTGAATATAAGGACAGATGAGGGAACATGCTCTGCAGAGCTTGGCAGAGAGGAGAAGGAATAATTTGATCGAGATAGGATTCTATTAGATAGATATAGAGGAAATTTTGCATAGCATAACAGGTGGGGAGATTGAGCAGTATCTCTGGAAAATGTATAATAGTCAGGTGGGTAAGGAAGGAAGATTTTTTTGTATGGAGAAAGGTGAATGGGTGGTGAGTGTCCCAAGTTGTAATGTGTGAAAGGTGATGTATTATATGTGTTGTAGTCCATAGAGAGTTTGGCCTCCCATGATGATCCTTGTAATACTGTGGAGACCTAGAAATAATAATAATATTCTTTAATTTTGATAATATTAAAATAAACAAAAATGTAAACAAATAATAAATAAATAAAAACTTAGTGCAATTTATCTAAATTGAGATGAGATTTTAAGTTTTAATATAATTTGACAGTGTTTTTCCATTCCAAAAGTCTTCAGAATAATGATTGCTTACCTTAATGCAGCAAAAGTGATCTCTCCTTTATAGTATTTTTTTTTGGTGAGGAAATAATAATTATTATTATTATTCAGGCCTCCATGGAGGATTCGAGACTCGTCGTGGGAGGTCCTTCTTAGGAAACACAAAGTCTATCCTATCACTCCTTGAACTCATTGACTGTTCTTGCTCTCACCACTCTCTCAGGCAATGCATTCCACTGTTCAACCACCCTCCATGCAAAGAACCACTCCTCACCCTCTTGCTCACAGCTTCCTTTCGTAACTTCCAGGGATGGCCCCCTTGTCATCGCTTCTTCCCACTCTTCCACCAAGCGAAAGAACTCCCCAGTGTCCACCCTGTAAATGCCTCTCAACAGTTTAAAAGTCTCGATCATATCACCTGTCCTCCTCCTACTACTACTTTCACCAAATTCTGCAGGCCACCTTCCCACATTCCCTCAATAAGGCAAAGTTACATTTTTGAAATTTAAGTTATCTATAATATGTTGCTGTATTAACTAGTAAGTACTTTTATTCACATTAAATATGTGACATATTAAATAATATTCCCTTTCAGATCACTGTGGAACCCATTGTTTTGTGAAGCAGCATCCTTTAAGTTGGAAGATTTGGGGATGTGGTCGTGATATCTTTTTTATGGTTTTTGAAGGCATTATATTTTTAGGTTTGCTTTTTCTGATTGAAACAAGTTCCACCAGAATGTGGTACTTCATTAAAGATAAACTTCCTTGTAAGAAAGGATTTTCTACAGTAAAACCTGCACCATTTGAATCTTGTGAAGATGATGATGTGAACAGTGAACGAGAGGAAGTTGAAAATTTAGACCAACAAAAAACTTCTGCAAAGGCACTGATTGTTCATAATCTTACCAAAGTTTTTAACTATTTATATGCAGTTGATCACCTGACTTTTGCAATAAATAAAGAAGAATGTTTTGGACTTCTTGGCATTAATGGAGCAGGAAAAACTACTGCATTCAGGTTATTAACTGGTGATTTGTTTCTTACTGAAGGAAGTGCTATGATTGAAGGCTATAATGTGGTAAATAATTTGAAACAGGTAAGATTCAGACTTTAAAGCACTAATTTAAAAACTTACTATCTTTAGCTTGGATTTGTATAATAATAAATAATAATAATCAGTTAATGCCTTTTATTCCCTTATAGGGATTAGGTGAGGTGAGGCCTTTTAATCCTATCCAGCTTTTTGGAGATTGAATAGGCAGTTTAAAGTCCACCAGTAGCCAATTTTCTTGAGTTTATGAGATGAAAATCCTGCTTGCCCATCAATGATAAGATCATTGATGGGCAAGCAGGATGGACAATAATCTATATGAGGCCTGATCAAGACATTATACAATGGAACCATAACATATTTCTGCATGTCAAGATCCTCCACGTTACTGCCATAATTTGATGTGTTACATCTGTGCCAGAGATTGATTTGGGAACTGGTCAAAGAAAGGCTTAGAAAAGTTCCTCCACTTGGCGATTAGACTAAAATGTATGTCTATCTTTGGGCAGCCTAGCGTAAAGAAAACAAGGGCAACTTCCACTGAGCTACATAGGCCTAGATGTAATAATTATTATTGTTGTTATTATGTGATACCTCCAAGGACTCATTGTGGGATGGCAATCTATACCACACCATACAGTCCGTCCACCAGCTATAATACTTAATGCTTCATCTACACACTATGCTATTTACCACTTACGAATAGTACTTTTGTTTCACTGCATCTTTTCTATCTAAACATATGAGATTGGCAAACTCATCTTTAGTTGAAAGTGTTTGTATAAAGATTCTCCTCTTGGATGCATTTATAATTGTTTCAGTATGTATGCACAATAAAATTGGGATGAATTAGTTTAATACCAAATACCAATGTACAGATATTTCAGGATAAGCAACTTATTCCTTCCTATAAAAAAAAGGAATTAGTAGACTAAGGGGAAATAAACAGACAGAAGGATGATGCTTAACCAGCCTAGCAGCTTCTTCTGTTCAAGTGCTACATGCTAGAACAATATCAATGCAATTTCATAACTATTAGCATTCAAAAAATAAAAGTTTGACAAAAAAAAATTAATTTATACAATTCAGATTAAAAGTTATGTATTAGAATCGAATGATACTTAAGCCATTGTTTCAGTCGATCCTTCCCACTTGCTGTTATCCTTTTCTTCACTGACTAAACCAGGAAGTGATAATGGATCTTGTTTGTCCCTGATTGATAAATAAATTTAAGTTTATTGACCAATTTAAACATGGGAACTAAATGTAATGAATTTTAGAATTTAGTGTCATATTCTGATATGCTTGCTGACATCAGGGATGAACACTTTTTTTTCTAGGAGTAACAGTATAAACTGGAATGTGTTTGTCTATGAGTGACCATCAGAACATACACAATTTATAGAAAAAAATACTGGTGATAGGTGGTAGATGGTGTTGATGGTTGTGTATAGTGGGAAAGTTAAGCAGTAGGGGAGATGGTAAAAAGGGTGTGTAGCATAGCAGAGTGCCCTTCTGCAGTGAGTCCTTGGAGGTGTCACATAATAGAAATAATAGTAATAATTTTGAGATTATAATCATTTTATAATACTGTAGATTTTATGCAGTGAAGCATCTGTAGAGAAAATTATTATCATTATTAATGCCAGACATCCATGGAGTCAAGGACTCGTCACTATTGCACAGAAACCTCATTCAATGCATCTGCATTCACTCACTGAAATCTCAGACAATGCAGTCTACTCACCAACCACAGAACCTACTCTTCACTGCTTGGCTCATGCCCTCCTTATAGTTTTCAGGGTAGACTCTTTTTTCTCCCTGCCTCTTCCCCATTCTATGAAAAATTTCTTCCATGTTAGCTTTGTAACAATCCCTGATCAACATATGTCTCAATCATATCCCCTCGTCTCCTCCTATTCACAAGACTTAGCAAATTGCATTCCCTCAATATTTTTATAACCCACATTCTAAAGACTAGTTACCACCTTAATCAGTCTTTTGACCCTTTGTGAACATGTCCTCATCACCATGAAAACCAGGTGACTAAATTTGTGCACAATAATCTATATGAGGCCTGATCAAGACATTATATACAATGGAATAACATATTTCTGCATATCAAGGTCCTCCACATTACTGCATAATTTGATGTGTTGACTTCACAACTTGTGCAATGTGGTCCTTGTCCACCACCACTCTCGCATCTCTCATCTCCTCTTGCTGCTTCAGAGTTTCCTCATCAAGTGTATATTTTGCATCCCATCATTACTTACCAAATTTCAGAACCTTTCATTTTGCAACAGTGAACTGATAGTTCCACGTACCTGCCTGCTCATACAATTTAAGTCCTCCTCTAAGGCTGCAACATCCACTTGACTCCTCATCTTCCCATCATCTGCATATCTATAGTTATACCTACTCCGATATCATTAATATATAAGTTGAACAAATGGCCCCAAAACAAATCCCCTGGCACATTATTAGTGGCTTTCCTCTTTTGGGATGATGCACCTCCATATACAGCTTGCTGATGCTTGTCCAAAACTCTGCTCATAATTCTGGAGTGTGGTGATAGTTTAGAATCTAAACTTGTCACTTCCTTCTAAACTATCACCACACTATTCTTCTAAAGTGCTTTAAGTAGGGCTATTCTGCAAAAATATTATCAATGAAGGGTACCCACAGAGCTGGTTGAATGTGTGAAGAGTTGGTCTTCCTGATAACAGTAAACAGCTTTGTGTGGGTGTGGAGAAATATGCTTTGTTACAGTATGAATTCTTTAGCATCAAAATGGTTATTGATGAAGTCATAGGTATTGATAAATACATACAGATCATACTGACTCCTACAGAAGAGTGCTCTAATTTCATATACTGCAGCCATATCACAATGTAGAAATTTTATCATTTCATTCATTATTGTATTTTAATCAGATCAACTAACTTAACTAGCAAAGAACATCAAAATTAGAATTAAGAAAATAAATAATTAATTTGCTAGCTTTCTAAATAGCATCTTTAGATCACAAATTACAACTGTGGTAAAACACACAGCATCCTCAGAAAGCTTTATAAACATGTGAAAATGTAACTAAAAAGAACTAATATCCTATCAAGGGGGGACCTCTAGGCCAAATATAAACATAGCTAATTCAGAGAAGTCAGGCTAAATGTAGTCTTCAAAGGACCATCTCCTAGATTTTGGCAAATTAATGCAGCCATCTGTGTTGAGGTTAGGGAGGTGTTTCATAGCTTACTAGTCCAAAAATAGCCACAACTTCCATGGAGTCAGACTCGATGGGAATTTTTTCATCCCCTCACAGCTTCTCTACTGTGCTACATGGTTACCTTCTTCCATTTAATCCTGCATAAAGTATCCAGAGAATACTCTACTAGTCCCAACTTGTCATACTGATGAAAGCAAATTTAGTTTTTATGTTCTTCAAAACAGATATTAAGAGATATACCAGTCTGTCCAAAGTAGGCTAAACGCACAAGGAACTTTATACACTTCAGGATGTCCAACAAGATGAAGGCTTCTGACTGGATATGAGGTTCTGCAAATAGAGATTATATTTGCAGAACGATTTAGCCATATTTTTAGATTTATCCTCAATATAGGAAATAGGGATAGTATTCAAGTTTATTCCCATCCTTGAATTATTCCCATGTGAAAACATTTGAAGCCCTCCAACAACTAAACACACATCCTGGTTGTAACTAACTACAAGCTTGTGTAACAATGAATTTATTTTTGATTGTGGTCACTTACAAAATGAGGCAATCAGCAGCCTCAGTCAAGGTTTTAGTTTTGCCATCAGTCCTAGAAACCATGACCAACATTGAACATGGTATCTATGATTTATCCTCCCACTGGCTAACAATATTTATATTTATCTGGACATGGCCAGCATTCTGTTCGAATCTGAATCCCTCAATACAACAATAACCAAAGCAGATAAGGGTAATGCAACTCTCATATTGGATCAAACAGAATAAAATAAAGAACAGTCTTAAAGACTCTTCTACATACCAGATTACAGATCAAGATCCTATTAAATCTCAGAGGAAAAAAATGCATAAATTATTATTTTTTTTTTTTTTTTAAAGTTTACAGTTTGCCCAAAAGAAATTATCAAAAAACTAAAACCTTATCAACTTAAACAATATTGGATATACTGGACCTAAAATTTTACCAACAAAATGCTTGAATCATCTAATAGTTGATTACACTGACAGCTCACCTACAGACTATCAGCAAAATCAGTTTTGTCCTCTCACAGGCAGCACTCTGTCCTTCATTAAAAATTCTGCTCTTTCAAACATTAATAAGAAATCTTAACTTAAAGCTGACCATGATGTCTGAATCTTTTGATATTACTTTATTTACTAGTGTACTGCTTACAGATATCATTGGCCTTATTAAGATATATTTTCCACTGACATATTTGAATTCAAATTCACCATATATTCAGATTATCTTTCATGGAAACAAAAATATACAAACTGCCTGATGAGACTGCAATGGTCCCTACCAGTGGAGGCTCATGGCTTGAAATCGTGGGGGTGCTGCAACTTCCAAAATATACATACACACCGTAAGTACAGTGTATACGTGTTTGGATAAAATATCAAAATTATGGTAAAAATGTTAAAAAAATTAAACATGAAAAAATATTGTTTATTATTGATAAAATTATGCAGTTTGGTATAATTCAAAATTACTTAAAAGTCAATTAATTAACAAGTCACTTAAATTACAATAATCATGCATGTCGGGTCTACTGTAGAACACTCGAAGTTCAGTTTCAAGTTTTTCTTTTCTTGATCATGGGATATGCTTCAGTGGTCAATTTTATTTCTTCTGTAGGCAATTTATTCTTAAAATTAACTAATTTATCCTTGTCAAATAATTTAGCAGCTATTAAATGTTTAGTGAAAGAATACCTTTCCTCCATATCAACACATATGCAGTCACATACTTCCTTTGATTCAGCAATGAACGTCCTTGAAGAATTCTCACAGTACTTTGAATTTCTTGTTACCAAAATAGCAGTTTTAAAATAGTGCATTTTTCACTTCACAACCACATAGCCAACTTGTCTTTTTATACCACTCTGTATTATAACTTCTAATATACTTCTTATCATTGCTTATTCCTGGCCGAGATATTTGAATATTGGGTAAAGGATGGCCTCTAATTTTAATAGAAACTTTCTCAGCGAGAGTCAACTGTGAAAATTTGTTTTTGTAGTTCACTTAGTCACTACTGTCACAGAACTTATTTATTGAGGTTGCATTTCTGAGGTCATAATTGTCAATAACCCCAATAATGTTCTAAAATAAGAACTATAACAAATGTTATGTCTTTAATTGTAATGTCCAAATATTTAAAGAGACGGAGTAAACACGATAAGCACTACAAACACTCTATTACTGGTGCAAACTGCATATAAACAACAGTGCCGCATTACGCTAATAGCTTGCATCTCACTATAACGTGCATATGCTTGCGCGCATAGCAATATGACACTGTGGTAAACACAGTGCTGCTAGCATCTTTTGCCCTCCTAAGTGCTACAAGATGGATTTTTATTATTTTTTATACAAAATAAGAGAATTATATAGGATTGTTGATGATAAAATTAAATATTACAAGCAAATATAAATAAATTAATAAATATATTCATATATTGAGAAAAATTGGGGGTGCTGCAGTTCTGCAGTGCCTATGCATGACCCGCCCCCTGGTCCCTTCCTTCCTCTAATCAATTTCTATATGGAATTTCTAGAAAACCAACGACTGAACACAGGTACACACTAACCAACTTCTGTCTGCACTATGTAGTTGTATATTTGTCATTATGGTCTAGACATGTTAGATATATTTTTAGTGTATTTGTTGTTATTATTATTAGCATTATCATGAAACCTACATGAAATCAAAATATTCATTGTGTGAGGTCCCACTGTCATACTTATCATTAAACTGTGCCTTAAATGTATTTAACCATTTCCACTAACCATTCTCTCAGGCAGTGCATTCTGCTCACCCACTGCTCTCCATACAAGATCTTTCGACGTCGTACAAAGAACATGCGTCATTTTATGAACGCTGAGAATAGCAGACATGCGCCTCGTTTACAGGTTAGCTGATGGTAATGGATGAGCCGCTGTACGAATATATCGCGAAAGGTACCTAAGCAGATGTGTACCGCATCACCAAATGTTTGCACATTTGCATCAGAATTTGTGTGACTATGGATCATTCAGGGATCGCAGGCATGATAGTGGGCGGCCATGATCGATGCAAAATCTTGCCATGGAGGAGGTGTTGCATGTGATGGACAATAATCCAGAGACAAGCACACATGCCGGTGCCTCTGCTATAGGAGTATCTCGATCCAATGTATTGCACATTTTGCACTCTGAGTCCTTACATCCATTTCATTTGCAACGGGTCCAGTTACTGATGGCTGAAGATTATCCTTGATGTGTGGAATTCGCGCAGTGATTTCTGCAGAAAAGTGCCATAGACCCAGATTTTCCAAATTGTGTTTTGTTCACAGATGAAGCTTCATTTACCTGCAAAGGGGTCTTCAATCACCACAATGCTCATGTGTGGGCCCATGAGAACCCACATGCTGCACAACAACACTTTGCCATTAATGTATGGGCAAGTATCGTCGCTGACTGTTTAGTCGGCCCATACCTGTTACACCCCAACTGGACTCCCAGAAGTATCGGACTTTTCTGGAAGAAGTTCTGCTGGATATACTGACCACTGTTCCAATGACTCTGCGTTGGCAGATGTGGCTCCAGCCCATTTTGGCATTTCTGTATGTCAGTATTTGGACAGATCCTTTGGGTGCTTGATGGATTGGGCATGGTGGACCTGTTGCATAGCCCCCCATGCTCACCTGATTTATCGAGCATTGATTTCTTTCTGTGGGGACCCTTAAAGCCATGGTGTACAAAATGCTTATTGCCTCTGACATGGACCTCATGGCAAGAATCGGCATCGCTGCTGTTAATATCTGGGAAACTCCAGGTTTTGAAAATGTATGGCAATCGATGCATCGTCGGTGTCAGGCACGCATCACTGCTAATGGTCATAATTTGAGCATCTGATGTGAAACCATATTATGTATCCAACTACTATTGAACTGTTCAGTTACACCTAATATAGTTTTTTACACTACTTACTGCCTTGTGTTATTTCTGTATCTTTGTGTCCCTGTTAGTACCTTCTGGTCGCGTTTCCAGTCATGCTTTCCTATGTGAATATGGTTGATTTTGATGTTCTCTACCTCCCCTCAAAGTTTATTGATGGAATTTTGAACAACCCTGTATATATATATATATATATATATATATATATATATATATATATATATATATATATATATATATATATATATATATATATATATATATCCTGAGCCTCTGTAGTTCAGTCGGAATAGACAAAACCCTTTGATCGGAAAGACCTGGGTTCGATTCCCGTCAGTGACATGAGGAACTTTATCTGGTCTCTTTCAACAAAAAATTAGTTAGCAGGTCTCATACAAAGGGAGAGGGTTATTTTTTCATGTGGAAACTTAATTTTTTTTGTCCCCCAGAACAGGCAACCTGCCCCCATGAACATCTGCATTTACAGGCATAAGTCACACCAGGAAGCATAGGGCTGACCACCTTATCCTCAAGTTACAGTTGTGAAGTCCAAGAATACTTGGAAAGTTCACAGGTGCTTAAGTGCCTGTTAGGACTACTGATGATAATGATATATATCATATCTACCTGAGATGCGTTTGCGGTATGCTGAGGCAGTAAAGACAACAAAGCAGAAGGCTTGGGAATCCTTTGGAGAAAGATTAGACTCATCCTATGCAAATGCAAACAAAGTATTCTGGCAGACCATCTGCCACCTTCGAGGGAAGAAATCGTGCAAGCAAGGGCAATTAAGGCCTCTGATGGTGCACTTTTAACAACCGAGAAGGATGGAGAGAATACTTTGAGAGTTCTTAACTCGGGTGGCCCAGCAGTTGTGGACATCCAAGAGGTGCAGATCGGGGCAATGACTAGTCTCACAGCAGAAGAGGTCCATTTAGCAATAAAATCGCTAAACTTTGGCAAGGCGATGATGAAATTCGGCCCGAAATGCTAAAAGCCTTAAATCGAGACGGTGTTCTCTGGCTGACGCGAGTGTGTCAGGCTACTTGGATATCTGGGCGAGCAACAAAGCAATGGCAGACAGGCATAATAATACCAGTCTTCAAGAAGGGAGACTGGAAGGATTGCAGTAACTATCTCTGGCAACTCTCTGCTCAGCCTGCCTGGGAAAGTGTATGCTAGGTGCTTGGAAAGACGGTGCAGGAGCATAGTTGAATCAAAGTTCCAAGAAGAACAATGTAGCTTTCGTCCTGGTAGAAGCACAACTGACCAAATCTTCACTTTAAGGCAAGTCTTTGAGAAATCTTGGGAATATGCCAAGAATGTCTACACATGTTTTGTGGAGTTGGAGAAGGCATATGACCAGCTTCCTCGGGATAAGCTTTGGCAAGTAGTACAGAAGTATGGAGTGGATGGCCAACTATTAGCTGCCATCAAGTCCCTGTATGAATGCCCAGAGTTTTGTGTCAGGGTAAACAGCACAAAGTCTGAACCTTTCACAGTCTCCGTTGGCCTCTGCCAAGGGTGTGTTCTGTCACCCCCTCCTTTTCATAATATTTATAGGCTGGATTGATAGGCACAGCCGAGGCAGTGAGTGTGTCAGAATCTGAAGACATAGCATTGGACATCTGCTTTTTGCAGATGACGTAGTTCTGCTTAGCTCTTCCACAGATGACCTCCAGCAGACCCTGGATAGGTTTGTAGCTGTTTGTGCAGACACTGGAATGAGGATCAGTGTGGCCAAAACTGAAACATTGGTGGTCTCAAGACAACCATCCCAGTGCACTCTACATGTAAGTGGAGTCCCAGTGAGGCAGGTGGAGAAGTTTAAATATCTTAGGTCCATATTCACGAATGATGGAAAATGGGACGTAAAGCTAGATACTCAAATTGGCTTAGCAAGCTCAATATTGCAGGAGCTTGGCTGTTCGGTAGTATTGAAGTGGGAGTTAAGCCAGAAGGCAAAGCTGGCTGTCTTTAATACAGTATGTTCCCATCCTCACCTATGGTCATGAGAGTTGGGTAATGACCAAAAGAATGCAGACATGAATCCAAGCAGCTGTAATGAGGTTCCTTCGAGGGGGTTGCGGGGATGACAATACTCGACAGAGTCAGAAGCTCTTCAATCCAGGAAATCCTCAATACTTAACTGCTGCTTTTCCGTGTTGAGAGATCACAGTTACGTTGGTACGGGCACCTGGTCAGAATGCCACAAGAGAGGCTCCCTCAGCAGACCCTCTTTGCCAAGCCAGAGGGCCATGTGGAAGGCCAAGGACTCACTGAATAGATTATATCCAAAACCTTGGGTGGACATGTTTGGGAATCCCACCAGAACACCTGAGCTCGGTGGCAGAGGATCGTGACCAGTGGAAGTTCCTCTTGCAGCTGTTGCCCTCACAACCCAATTAGGAAAGGTGGGCCTTGAAGATGTATGTATGTATGTATGATATCTGCTAGACTGCAAATTTTCTCATGCAATACATTTCAGAAATCATCTTAGTCAATTGTCTTTGGATCTTTTCCAGTATCTCTTCATACTTTTGAAAACCTTATGATCAAATCCATTCATAGTAATCTGGTGTGCTGTCCTCACAATTATGGCAGTATGTTCCCTAAATTTAGTGTCCCTATCCACCATCATATCCAGATCTTTTATCTTCTCCACTACTGTGTATTATGCATGCCATCTTTGTTTTCCCAAATTTTAGAAGCTTACACTGTGAAACCTTTACTGGTAACCGTTCATTTTTCCATTCAAGTTCTCTTGCAACACTCACTTGCCCTTTCAGCAAGAATAGTTGGAAAGGTCTTGCAAAGCCACGTGTGCTGTACACTTATATCTTTTCTCAACTCTGCATAATTTTCAACAATATCATTAACAAGGATTAAATAAAGGATTGAACTAAATTTATTATAATATCATTAACATATAACTTAACAGCAATAGCCCTGAAACAGATCTTTGGAGCATGCCACTAATGACTTTCCTCTCCCATGCTAACCTTGCTGATATCTGCCAGACAACCAGTCCGAAATCCAGCATCCAGCACACTAATCCATTATTTAACACTATCCATTCCAGTTTAATCACCAGCTCATTTAATCTATCAAAGGCCTTTGCAAAATTTAAATAAACTACTGTGTATTTGTCACCTTGTTATAATAAGTAAAAAGCAGTGTTTTTCACTTTTCTAACTGCGACACAAGAAAAAAAAATTTATTGTTCATCTTGACCAGGTGCACACACACGATATACAGCGCGGTCTGAAAAGTTCTCGGTCTCGACCTTGGATGGCAACACTATTGGCAAGATTTTTTTTTTTTCAAAGTTGGTACATCTGTCATAAACATCCATTTAAAATTACAAGTCATTCTATCTATAATATATATAACACAAACAAGTAGTTTGTTTTATACAGCTGTCTGAAGCAAAAGTGTTGTCTGTATACCTCTTGAAATGGAGTATCGTGCAATTATAAAATTCTTTGTAAAAGAAGATTTAATGCCAAAAGAAATTCAGTCGAAGTTCATAAAAAGTTTTATGGGCACTCTTCTTCTTCATTTTCAACAATTAAGAAATGGGCTGCCGAGTTTAAACGTGGCCGTACCAGCTTTGAAGATGATCCACGTGAAGGACGTCCAAAAAGTGTAACAACACCAGAAATCATTGATCAAGGCGCAATATGGATGACCGGCAAGTCAAAGTGTGTGAAATTGCTGAGACTATAGTCACTTCAAAAGAAAGTTTAGGATATATTTTGCATGAACAATTGCATATGAAAAAGCTTTGTGCAAGATGGGTGCTGCACTTGCTCACAGCAGATCAAAAATGCACTTGCATGAAAATCTCAGAACAGTGCTTGAAGCAAGAATAAAACTGATTTTGTGCATCAATTTATTACTATGGATGAGACTTGGATTCACCGTTACACACCAGAATCCAAACAGCAGTCAAAACAGTGGACAGAAGCCGGTTGTTCAGTGTCAAAGAAGACAAAGTCAGTTCCATCAGCAGGAAGGGAAGGGTCATGGCATCGGTGTTTTGGATTGCTAAAGGCATTTTGTTTATTAATCATCTTGAAAAGGGTAAAACAATAACCGGGGAGTATTATTCTGATCTTTTAACCAGACTAGATGAAAAAATTCATGAGAAAAGACCCGGTTTGCAGAAGAAAAAAAATTATCTTTCACCAGGACAATGCACCTGCCCACAAAGGTGTTTTGGCAATGAGAAAATTAAGGGATCTGCACTACAAATTGTTGGAACATCCACCCTATTCCCCAGATTTGGCTTCCTCTGACTTCTGTCTCTTGTCAAAACTGAAACTCTTCCTCGCTTGTCAGCATTTTTCTTCGAATCAAGAAGTGATTGCAGCTGTAGAAGGGTATTTTGCAGATTAAACACACGTGTGCAATTAGCAAAAGATCTTGGACTCTCTGTGTCCACTTTGAACACGATAGTAAAAAACAGGTCAAACATTGACCTCAATGCAAAGCAATCTGGCACTATGCCAAAAAATATATATATATCCAGACATCGACATACGATGAATTGGATAAACTTGTGGCAGAGTGGTTTGTTTCTACAAGAGCATTGGGTATTCCAGTCGATAGTACTATACTCTGAGCGAGAGCCCTTGAATTTGCTGCAAGGTTGGGGATTAATGGTTTTACTGCATCAAATGGATGGATTGATTGTTTCAAGACTCATCACAATATTGTGTATAATCAAGTGTGTGGAGAAAGTAATAGTGTTGCAGGAGAAACTAAACCAGTGGAAACATGAACTAAAGACTATTATTCAGGACTATGAACCAAGAAATATTTTCAATGTTGATGAAACTGGGCTCTTTTATAACATTCTTCCAAGTAAAACGTGTTTTAAAGGAGAGAAGTGTCACGGTTGAAAACTCAGCAAGTAGAAGGTAACTATTTTGCTTATGGTCAATGCTGATGGATCAGAAAAATTACCTCCACTGGTAATTGGTAAATTTAAAAAGCCAAAGTGTTTTAAGAATGTGAAAAATCATCCTACTAAGTATGATGACAAAAGAACAGCATCTTCACATCCACCATGCATGCTCTGGATGCTAAAATGGTGGCAAATCACTGCAAAATACTACTACTGCTAGACAAATGTCCTGCACACCCTGGAGATCTGCAGCTCAGAAACATTAGATTAGTGTTCTTTCCCCTAATTGTACAAGCGTGCTTCAGCCATTAGATCTGGGCATCATCCATGCATTTAAATGGAAATATAGAAAAATGCTTGTTGAAAAAGCTGTGCTTATGCATGATAATGGTATGGATCCAAAATAAATGACCATAACCATGCTTTGGCCACATAATGCATGCATAACCACAAACGCAACTCATGCCTTCCAGAAACAATTGGATGTTACGTTTGTGGAAGAGGAGGAACAATTACAGGAGGAAGAAGAAGATATGTCAGAGCCCATCAACTGGTATGTGATGGATGAGTCTTCCTCATTGCAAGACTATGTTGAAGCTGGTGTGATCACATCAGTGGTACCAAGTGTAGAAGACATCCTTTCCAACCACCTTGTTGAAGAAGACTGTGATCAAGAACCTACCGTCCCTACTAGTAGAGAAGCAACGGAAGCTATCTCTGTTTTGAGGCAGTATACCGCAAGTGCACCAGGAGATGATGGGGCATTTAATGCCTTATACACTGTGGAGAGGCAGGTGGAATTTATAAGAGTGCAGAGAAAGCAAAAACAATCAATAATTAAAGATTTTTTTAAATTAGATAAATGTAAGTAATTGTTAATTCATTTATTTTCAGTTATTAAATTTTGTAATCTAGTATGTAGAGTCACATACTAGCAGTAAGTCATCGTTTAGCCTTTTTTTAATGTTTTTTACATTTCCTGCTATTTACACTTTTTTCCATCGGTCCCCTGGAAGTTAAAAAGGGGTTTTACTGTATATATAATGCATAGCAAAGATGGGACAAACCTCAAACACTTCTGTCTTCTAAAAATCAGTTTAGTATCAGATATTAAGCTGATAAGAACAGATACTACAGTATTTTTTTTGCCAAAAGGCCAAGAAGTGAAAAGTGTAGTATCTGTTATCAGTTTAATATATGATACAGACCTTGTCAGCCCACAAGATATTAAACTGATTTTTGGAAGGCGTTCAGTTTGGAATTGCGTTCAGTCTTTGCCAGGAGTTGCTCTGATGTTGCACTACCTCTAGGATCAGCTCTCTCCATCTGAGAGAAATGAAAAACATACATATATATGCACACACACACACTAAACTGAAACAAAATAATATATCCTTACAATATATAAAAAATAAAATCAAAAGTGTAACAGAGTTTAAAGAAAAGTATGATAGATACTGTGTAAATGTTGAATAGTGCTTGCAGAATGTTTAGGGTCTCTCTCGATGAGTAAGGACTCCATGGAGTAGCCTATAATAATAATATCGAACACTAATTTTATTAAAATGTAAATACAACATTGAAAAAAAATTCATAACAGCATAAACAAAACTTATTCAAATAAATAAAATATTTCCTATGTATGATTGACATAAAACATAGGATTCATTTTTATTCAGAGGAATAACCAGTTTGACTCATGATTTCATTCATCTTCCAAAATAACTCTGTTATTTTGGAAGACGAATGAAAATGTCACTGCATAGTGGCAAATATCCCTTCCTCGTACTGAAAATGCAAGAAAAACAGGTAGTTTTTTTGTACCACTAAATATAGTATGGACACAATTAAGGTCTATATACTATATGTTGTGACAATTTGTGTAAATTGGAGCATCTGGGATGAAACTGACCTGACTCTGCATAATCAACTGCCCTTCACGGACACTATACATTATACATCATTATCAACTAATTCCTGACAAGTACCCTCAAGGGTTGTACAGGATATGATAGTACTACATGAAAAACTTATATTCTTACTAACTTCCTATGAACAATTTTCCTCCAAATCAATCTGTTTCCTGTCAAGACTCCAACATTGTCAGAATTTATATTTCTATCTTCTAAGGTACTTTTTACTGTATCAATCCACCTATATCTTGGTCTTCCTCTGGCTCTTTTTCCTGCCACCCTGCAGAGAACACTTGTTTTGTTAATCTTTGTTTAAGTGACCATACTTGCTGAGATTAGCTCTGCTAACACATTCCTGCATGCCAACATTGTTAAGTTGCTTCTTAATATCCTCGATTTTAATGTGATATTACCATTGATGCCATCAATGGCAATGATGGCATTTCATTTCATGTTCATGACCCTAATCTTTCTCGGTACTCATACCTGTGGTCTCCAGTCTTTGGTCAAGTGTTCTACTTCTCACCCACCTCTCAGATCCATAAGTTAAAATTGGTTTGAACACTGTCTTGCATACAGCTAATTTAGTGTTTTGACTAATTTCTCTCTTCTTCCATATAAACGTATTCAGCTGACTTCCTACCATACCAACTTTGTTGATTCTGTTGACTATTTCCATATTTAATTTACCATCTTCACTAAAAATCGTACCTAAGTAGCTGAAATGTTTTACTTGTTCTATAGGTTCTCCATTCAATGCAGTTGATATTTTCAATGCTTCTGCTTATTTTCATTCTTTGTCTTGCTATTGCTGCCCTTAATACCATATCTGTTACAACAGTTATTCAATTTAGTCAGGGAATCTTGCAGACTTGTAGCAGATTTATTTAGAAGTATAACATCATCCACATAAAGCAAAGAGCAGACATTCTTCTTCTTATTGTGCTATCTTCTATCGAAGGTCAGCGACCATCTTGGCGAACCAACTGCGTCTTGTGCTAATCTGAGCAGTTGTGCACTGCTCTTTCCTGTCCACGTCTTGATGTTGTCAAACCATGATATTCTTTTTCTTCCTCTAGTTCCTTTGCCATCAATTCTTCCTACCAAAATAGTTTGTAGAAGTTGGTATTTGCTGTTTCTCATGATGTGGCCAAGATATGATGTTTTTCGTTTCTTGATTATTTGTACAAGATGTTTAGCTTTGCCAATGGATTTTAAGACCTCTTCATTGGTAATTTTTTCTGTCCATGATATCTTTAGCATTCTTCTGTATAGCCACATCTCAAAGGCTTCAATTTTCTTGATGGTTGTCGCCTTCAATGTTCATGTTTCAACTCCATAGAGCAGAATAGACCACACATAACATTTCAGTATTCGGCATCTTACTTCCATGTTTAGGTCTTTATTGCAGAATAGTGTTCTCATTTTCATGAAGGACTGCCGTGAAACTTTAATCCTTGTCTTTATATCTGTTTCTGGATCCCACCGTTCATTAAGCCAACAACCAAGATATTTATATCTTGACACTTGATCAATATTTTTCCCATTGAGTGTCAGTTTCATTGATGAGGCTGGATGTTTGCTGATGATCATATTTATTCCCATTCTTTGGCTTTCTATGTATACTCTGTCAATGAGTTTTTGGAGATCCATAATGTTATCTGCAATTAGCACGGTGTTAACAATCTTTCCATTTATTGTGATTCCCTCTGGACATTCTTCCAATGCTTTTTTAAAGATTACCTCTGCGTATATGTTGAACAGGAGTGGTGAGAGCACACATCCTTGTCTCATTCCTCTTTTGATGTTAATATCACTGGTGGTAATGTTGTCTAATTGAACGGTAGCTGACTGATTCCAATACAGATTTGTTATTAGTCTTATGTCTTGTTCGTCTAGCCTTGTTTGTTGAAGGACTTCTATTAAGTTAGTGTGTCTGACTTTGTCGAATGCTTTTTCAAAATCTATGAAACACATAAAGACACATTTCTGTTTTTCTATGCATTTTTGTATCAATATTTGGGTACAGAAAAGGGCCTCTCTAGTACCAAAACCATTCCGAAAGCTGAATTGTGTTTCACTTAGAGTTTCTTCACTTTTTCTATAAATGCGATTCTGAATTACTTTCAAAAATATTTTTAATGTTTGGCTCATTAGACTAATAAGTCGGAAGTCACCACAGGAATTTGCTTTGGGTTTCTTTGGGATAGTGATAAATGTAGATTTGAGCCAATCTGATGGAAATTTATCACTTTCATATATTTCATTAAATAGTTTTTCATGAAGTTTGATGTTATCTGGTTCTATTAATTTTAAAAATTCTGTTTGCACACCATCTGGTCCACTGGCTTTTCCTGTTTTACTTGTTCGTATAGCATTCTCTATTTCGCATTTCATGATTGCTGGTCCTTGAATGTTATCTTTTATATTTATAGGCTTCTGTCTAGTATCATTGAAAAGTTCTGTTACATATTTTATCCAAATCTGTGCTTTATTCTCTTCTTCTAGAACTATTTTTCCATTTTCGTCTCTTAGAGACACTATTTGCTTTTTCCTCAGTTTTCCGGAAATTTCGTTGATTTTCTTATACAGATTGAAATTATCATGTTTCTTCTGAAGCAGTTCAATTTCAGTACATAAATTTTTCATCCAATTTTCCTTGGCTTCTTTTATTTTTTTCTTGATGATGTTATGTGTTTCTGTATACCTGGCTAGATCTTTGTTTTTGTACATTCTTCTTGTATCAATAAGAGAAAGAATCTCATCTGTCATCCATTCCTGTTGTTTTATATTATTCACATAACCTACTTCTTCAATACTTGTTGTTACGATGGCATTCTTTAAGCTATTCCAAAGAGATTCCACACTTTTATTTTCTTCTATGTTAATCTGTTGTAATCGCAGGTTAAGCTGTGTCTTGGCACTTTTATTTATGTTTGGGTCTTTCAGTTTTTCTACATCAATTTTCTTTTTCTTCTTTTGTGATTTTTTAGCTGATTTTAATCTAAGACGTACTTCTGCAACTATGGGATTGTGGTCTGATGAGATATCTGCTCCAGGATAAGTCTTTGCACTCTTTATACTACTGTGGAATCTTTTATTTATCAGTATATAATCAATTTGATTTCGGACAATGTTATGTTGGTTATCTTGAGGCGATTTCCAAGTGTACAGTCTTCTGGGTGGAAGTTTAAACCAGGTATTTGCTATTGTTAGATCTTCTTCCTGACAGAACTGGACTAAGTGATCTCCTCTGTCATTTCTGGTGCCAAAGCCATGTTCGCCAACAATTTCTCCATCACCCCCTCTTCCTAGCTTCCGAGCAGACATTAATATCTCCAATTTTCATATCAGGTTTAATACCACGTTCCTTCCTAATGTAATCCATATAGATAATGAATAACAGAGGGAATAATGTACAGGGTGTTCGGGATAAATTTGACAGTTTCGTAAGGAAAAAGAAAATCTTCTTTGTATCTATTAAATTTAATGAATTGACAAAAAAACATTACAGGCAGAGTTAATTACAATACTATCAACAAGATTTACTCAAAATAACCACCATTAGCATCGATCACAGCTTCAATTCTGCTTCGGAACCTCGAACAAGCTGATGCTACAGTCTCCCTGGGAAGGGCCGCAAAAACTGTTTTAATTTTATCCATTAACTGGGCTTTTGTATTACTGGAAGTGCGATTGGTGTCTTTTTCAACTGCGCCCCATACAAAATAATCCATGGGGTTAAGGTCTGGGGAGTTTGGAGGCCAAACATTTGGACTGGTGAAGTCGTAGAAATTTTCAGACAACCATTTTTGACTTTTCCCAGAGGTGTGGCAAGGGGCCGAATCCTGCTGCCATACATACGGCCTACCATTGGCTACCCTTGTTATCCAGGGCTTGACTACAGTTAGCAACTCCACGAACAAAGCCCGAATTCCAATGCCAGGGTTCTTCAACACCTGTTCCTGCAGATTTGCGAGGAATTCTGCTGTACGAACGCAATCAGATCGTCTGCTAGGGATCTTTCTTCTTGCTACATCCTCGTAGTCACCATTGCAAGTCTCTAGTTCATGCCTGATTGTTTTTACTGTATTCAGGGAGCATTGGGCAGCAGTCGTAATATCCTTATTTTGATGGCGGGCACGAATCATCATGATACAAGTTATTCTCTTCCATGATTCAGGTGGGTTCCAGCTATCCATCCTTTCTGACATCTTGTATATGAATGAAGAAGGGTCCAAACTTTTAAATGAAGAGAAGTGTGTGTTAATACATGTAACTTACGGGAAAATATAATTAATTATAAATATGTCAAATTTATCCCGAACACCCTGTACATCCTTATCTAACACCAGATTTAACATTAATCCATCTTCCTGTACTTCAATTCTAACTGCTGATTTACAACTCAAATAAAGACTAAGTATTGCTTGATATGATGCTCCACTGACACCATTCAACTCTAGCGTTTTGAATAGCTTCTGTCTCTTGGCACCTTGTCATATGCCTTTTCCAGATCTACAAAACTTAAATACAGATCTTTGTTATATTCCCATGATCAACTATTTGTCATAAAGTGAAAATCTGATCCTGACAGCCTCTAGTTGAATCCTTCTCAACCGTTTCTCAAGAATATTGGATAATGGAACACTCAGTAGACAAATACGTCTATAATTCTCACATTCAGTTTTATTTCTCTTTTTATATATGAGAGTTCTACTCTAATCATCTGGAATTTGTCCCTCTGTCTAGGCATTCTCAACTATGCAGTGAAGCCACTGTAAGACTTGTGGTGTCTGCAAGGAGTTTGAGTGTGTTTAAGACATGGTATGATGAGATGTGTGTGTGATTAAGGGACCTCCCAGATGAGTCTATGACTCCATGAGGTCTTGGGATGATAATAATAATATTTGAGCATTTCTGATCGAATATCATCTATCTACTCCTGCTGCCTTTATATTTCAAGCTTTTGATGGCTTTTTCTAGTTCAAGTATGGATATGTATTTCTGATTGCATGCCTGGTCAGTGTGTTTTACCACTGTGACTGTCATCGCTGCTTGTTCCATTTAGAAATTTTTCGAAGTAATTACTCCATACTTCAAGGATATCTTTTTCTCCCGTTTTCATGTCACCTTTATCATCTCTAAATCCTTTTACAGCACTCTTTCCTCCATTTCTGAGCTTCTTCAACAACCTCCAGAATATCTTGCCACCTTCTTGGTATTTATTTTCTATGTTCTTACCAAAGTCCTCCCATGACTTTTGTTTAGCAAGTTTTATACAGTGTTTAGCTTTATTACATTTGTTTCTGTATTCTCTAAGAGCACAAGCTGACTTATTTGCCAGGAACTTTTGATATGCTTTCTTCTTTTCCTTCACTGTCTCTTTAACTTCCTATGTCCACCATGGAGTTCTGATTTTTCTATCCTTGCAGACAACCTCACCACATGCCTCTCTCTCTGGCTGAATCGATCAATGTTTTCTTTAGGGCTTGCCACTGAATCTTCAAAGTTTGGTTCTTGTTCACAAACTCTTTCATTTTTTCTTGAATAATGTTTGTGTATTTTAGTCTTCAGTTCACATCTGAGAGCTGCTCAACTTTTATTTGCTTTAAAACTTTCTTACATGTTCTTTTCAATACTAAATTCAATTTTATCATACTAAGACTAAATAGTGATCATTACCCCATTTCAAATCCTCTTTACACTCTAGTATCCTGCATCAGTGAGAAAACATCGCTATCAACAATAACATAGTCAATGAGACTTTTCTTATTCCTTGCCTCTTTTCTCCATGTGAATTTGTGCACATTTTTATGTTGGAACACTGTGTTAGTAATAACCAGTCCATGTGCTGAGCAGAAATCCAACAGGTATTTGCCATTATTATTAGCTTTGCTCTTTTCTCCACATTTTTCTAAAACATTTTTGTATGTCTGACAATCATTTCCTACTCTGCTATTCAGATCCCCAACAAGGACCAACTTTTCCTTTTTTATTGTGTCGGTTGCTTTCTCTAAAGCCTCAAAAAATTTCCCCATTTCTACCTAGTAGAACCTTATAATAAATTGAGTTTAATCCTTCATCCAAGTGTAAGCAAACAAAGTTTGCACTTGAAGTATCTTCGGGACTGAGGCAACTCATGGTAAAGGTGGACCAAGCTCTCATCACTAATTGTCTTAGTATCTCCCATAATGCAAAGCACATCTCCTTGCGGACATGTATAATGCTATGCATTAGGGGAAGGGCCACTACCCAAACCAGTTTCAACTTTATTGAGGTCTCGTCAGTGGGAGCCAGACCCAGAGGTGGTGATACTAAGGTGGAAGCAATGGAGAAGTCACATACAAGTTGCCAAAAGGTGTCTCACGTTATTATTAAATTATTCTGGATTTAGAGAAAGATGTTGGAAGTTTTTTCCCACTTGGTTAGACTATAATAAATTTAGTTTAATCCTTTGTCTGAAGTATCTTCAGGAGCGAGGCAACTTGTTCACCTTTACCACGAGTTGCCTCAGTCCCGAAGATACTTCAGGCGCAAACTTTGTTTGCTTACACTTGGATAAAGGATTAAACTAAATTTATTATAGTCTACCCAAGTAAAAAAATTTCCAACAACTGTGGGACCATAGGAACAAATAAGTCTCATTGTCCAGTTTCCAATTCTGATATTTGCCCTGAAATTGGCTGCCATTCAAGAAGATTAGCTTTGTATTTAATGTTGAATACTATTGTTACGCCTTCTTTTCCTTGATTGTCATTCCCTGAGTATAACATTTCATATTTCTTGCTCAGAAAGATCTCACTGTTTTTTGTCTTTTTTGTTTCAGTCACCCCTATTATGTCGATCTAGTACTTATCCAATTCCTCAGCTAGCTCCATTTCTTTGTCATTCAGGCTTATGTTGATAGTGCCAATCTTGAATTCTGGTGATATTGAGTTGGGGTATGTTTTAGGATTTGTGTTCCACTATACGTTATCATTAAAACAATACTAATTTTACAACTGAAATTTAACCAAAAACATTCAAACTAGTGTGCCATTTATATTTAGAAGTTTGCAAAAATGCACCAATCAATGTGGAAGAGATATAATATACCATCACATGAGGTTGAAGATCTTCAAGAAAGCTACAAAATATATGGGATAAACTCTGATATTTTCTATTATATTTCATTAAAAAAAAAAAAGAAAGTTTTTTTGGTGACCCACTAAACTGATTTCATGGTCCACTAATGGGTTGTGACATCCACAGTTTAAAAAATATGCTTTAGCAGACCCACGCTGTCCCTGAATGCTGCTGTTGTCAACCCAACTCTGAATCTGTCTTCATTAACCTCTCTAACACTTAGACCAAATTTCACATCTGGTCTATAAATAATTGAAGACACTTGCAATGAACATGACTCAATTGCACATAATGATAACTCCTTTCCCACTGATACTATACATTATCATTAAGACAATACTAATTTCACAACTGAAATTTAATCAAAAACATTCAAACTAGCTTTAGTCTTATCACCCCTTATGACGAAGAACAATTTTACCTTCTTTGCACTCCTTTGATACTTGGCCCAAATAAGTGTGACTGGGCCAAATTCCAACAGAACTCTTAAATGCACTGTGATATCTCATGAAGCCCTACAGCCTTATATACAGGGTGGTCATAATTAAACTTTCCCTATTCAGAGCCTTGTGAATCTCGATTTAATAACCGAATGTCACCAAATTTGGTAGGGAGATTAATCAAGACATGGGAAGAAGGATTCTTCAAAAATAAAATTTTTGTTTGAAAATTTGTCGATAGGGAAAATATGGTGCTGCACAATGTAAAAAAAGTGTTAAAATTGGACAGACAAATTACCTTTATGTGTTTATAACATAGCAATAAAACATTTTATATCAATTTAATTTATCAAATTATGGTTTTACAATTACTAGAGCAACATTGAGTTCACCAATGCAAAAGAGGACCTGGTTTAATATGGCCACCATTCTCATGGACCAGAAATTGCATCCTATACACAGCACTCTCAACAGCAGAACATAACATATCTAAACGAATATTTGTCACAGTTCATGATACGTTGTCCTTTATGGCTGCCAGGTTCAAGACACTGCTATGACAAAAGTTGCCTTTCAGTGAACCCCACAACCAAAAATCGCATGGAGTAATATCAGGGGAGTGAGTTGGCCACTCAACTTCTAAAAGAAGCGACTAATTACTCTTTCTTCTGTGAAGCGATGCAGTAGAAGCTGCTGCTGTATCAGTCATGTAATGTGGGGAGGTGCTATATCTTGTCCAGACATCATTACTGCTGAAGTTGTGGAATGACAAACCTGTTCAGCATATTACGATATTTCTGTGCAGTAATGGAACAAGTTACTGGTCATGACAGAGTGATGTCCTCAAAAAATAATGGCCCTATTATAAAATCTGCTGTGAAACCACACCGACTAGTAAATTTTTGAATGTAATGGGAGTTCCTGAAGCACATGGATGGGTTGATCCAGAAGCCTAAATTTGATAATTTGGGATGTTTACACAGTCCCATTCAAATAAAAATGCACCTCATCTCCCCACAGAATTTTCTAAGGCCAAGCATTGTTGACTTCCAATCTGACCAGAAACGTCAGAACAAATATTAGTCGCTTATCATGTAGCAGCTGCTGTACATGGCTGATTTTGTATGGATAAAATGTAATAATTTTGCATAAGACTTTCCATACCATGAAATAAGGTATATCCATTTGTCATGCTACTCCACAGGTGCTGCTACTAAGAGCAACATTTTCATGTGATCTGTCGACAATTGTGGTGGCAACTTCAGTTACCCGTGGTGTCAGTGGTTTCCTTCCTCTGCCAGGTCAAACTTCCAAGGATCCTGTTTCTTCAAACTTCTGAGTCATTGATCTAATTACTTCAGCTGACAAAGACCTTTATGCCAGTTCTGGCAGGTTCTAAACTCACAAAAAGTGGCTGATGCATTGCACTCATTAAGGTAAAATAACTACAAGTAACATGCAATAAGATAAAATGAAGTACATATTGTACATGACTATCAATATGAACGCATTTGTAAAGTTTTCCCTTTACTTTATAGCTCTTATAATGTCAGAAAAAAAGGTGTTCACCTTTGTTTTATGCAAATTTTCAGCTTCCTGGGCTACAACAATGCCATATTCTCCCTATTGGCAACTTTTTGAACTAAAATATTTTTTTCATGGAATCCTCCTCCTCACATGTTGATTAGTCTTCCTACCAAATTTGGTGACATTACAGTTGTTAGACCGAGCAACATGCGGTTCTGAATAGGGGAAGTTTAATTATAGCCACCCTGTATGTAACATCAAGATTATTAAATTCTCCATGTACTTCATTTATCCATCAGCCCATCCTTCTCACTTCATGAAAGATCTGCACTGTCACATTCCCAAGGATGAATACCTTTATGAATTGCTTATTTAATATCTCAACTGTGTTCTCTGCAAAGACTTGCTGACTTTGGACACCCACCATAAAATATGCTGGAAGAAAGCCACTTTACTCCATTGTAGCAAATCTAAGTACGATATACAACAGACTTTTCCTTGAAGCCAGTTTCTTAAGCCAGAAGCAGATTCTGCCTTAAGAAACTACCCTAACCTCAACAAATTCGGCAGCATGAAACTGTCCCAAATTTGGGAAGCTTTCATCCTCCATACTTCAGTCCAGCGGCCAAGGATGCCCAATTTAGCCTACTAGAGGGCACTATTTAGGACTTTAGGCCTACTCTCAGCTTCATTACTTAGCATGTGCCTGCATGTACAGGGTGTTCGGGATAAATTTGACAGTTTCGTAAGGAAAAAGAAAATCTTCTTTGTATCTATTAAATTTAATGAATTGACAAAAAAACATTACAGGCAGAGTTAATTACAATACTATCAACAAGATTTACTCAAAATAACCACCATTAGCATCGATCACAGCTTCAATTCTGCTTCGGAACCTCGAACAAGCTGATGCTACAGTCTCCCTGGGAAGGGCCGCAAAAACTGTTTTAATTTTATCCATTAACTGGGCTTTTGTATTACTGGAAGTGCGATTGGTGTCTTTTTCAACTGCGCCCCATACAAAATAATCCATGGGGTTAAGGTCTGGGGAGTTTGGAGGCCAAACATTTGGACTGGTGAAGTCGTAGAAATTTTCAGACAACAATTTTTGACTTTTCCCAGAGGTGTGGCAAGGGGCCGAATCCTGCTGCCATACATACGGCCTACCATTGGCTACCCTTGTTATCCAGGGCTTGACTACAGTTAGCAACTCCACGAACAAAGCCCGAATTCCAATGCCAGGGTTCTTCAACACCTGTTCCTGCAGATTTGCGAGGAATTCTGCTGTACGAACGCAATCAGATCGTCTGCTAGGGATCTTTCTTCTTGCTACATCCTCGTAGTCACCATTGCAAGTCTCTAGTTCATGCCTGATTGTTTTTACTGTATTCAGGGAGCATTGGGCAGCAGTCGTAATATTCTTATTTTGATGGCGGGCACGAATCATCATGATACAAGTTATTCTCTTCCATGATTCAGGTGGGTTCCAGCTATCCATCCTTTCTGACATCTTGTATATGAATGAAGAAGGGTCCAAACTTTTAAATGAAGAGAAGTGTGTGTTAATACATGTAACTTACGGAAAAATATAATTAATTATAAATATGTCAAATTTATCCCGAACACCCTGTATGTATCTTTTTTATATATGGTTCCCTGACAATGGCAATTTGACTTTGTCGAAATATTGGAAGTATTAATTAAACAGACTAATTAGTTAATATTAGTCTGTTGTAATTTATTTAAAAAATACAGTTACATATTTCATCCTGTCCACCTATACTCACACCATACTGCCTCAAAGCCAATGTCATTATTTAGTTAGCCCTTACATCTCCAACTAGGATGCACGTAACTCCTCTGTTATCATCAACAGCACTCCACCATTCTCACAAAATACATCATACTTCTACTTCTCTATATATTCTTTTCATGATGCTATCCTCAGCCAACAATTCCTGATTCCAACAACTTTTATTTATTTGGGGGGGGGGGGGGGGGGGCAGAATCAGAGATACAGTTTTGTTTCCTTTATTTCAGATACTTATTTCTAAAAAAAAAAGCATACATAATACTCCTTCTGGTTCCATAACAAGTCCCACCAACACTGTTTCTCAGATGTGACTCCTACATACATTCTTCTGGCTATTCCTCTCTATCTCCACTGTTATGTTCCTCATTCCTTTCACTCACACAACTTACCTCTCCATTCCTCTCCTATCTTGCTTTTCTGCACTTCCACATCACTTCTTACTTCTCCAGATCGTCTGTTCATTACAGTCATTACTCTCCCTTCCAGCAAGATCCTTGCCAATTGCCTTCACACCAAAACCATTTAAATGTAGTCCATCCATCCTTTAACACATTTGCAAATTGCATTCCCTTTTCTTCACACAGCTCCACTCACTATTCATAATATTTTCTTATCTCAACTCATTACTGTCATACATGGACAACATACTCGACTTCCCTTCCTACCACACTTAACTTTTACCCTATTCAACAACCTTCTGATATTCATTCTCACATTTTACTTGTTTCCAACCAAATCATTTATTCCTCTTACCATTACCAATCTTTTACTTGCTTATTCTTCATACCCAACACCAAAATCATTCTGCTCATTCTACTTCCAGGAATAAACTTCTGCACTTTCTCATTTACCATGTTTAATAATTGAATTTTTATGCAGTGTCACTCTTAAATCATTAATTAACTCTTTCATTTCATTCATTCCATTCTTCCTTACTCTTCAATACATGTCTACAGTTCTCTTCATTTCACTCTGCATACACTTCATTTCTTGCCTCATCTCTACTTTCATATACTGATTCACATTCTCATCACCATTTATACTCACTATCTTGCCATCAGTCACCCTTTTTCTCTTTGTCATTCATTCATGTTTGCTATCTTACTACAAGTTACTCTCTTTTTCTTGTCATTAGTTTCACATATACTATCTTCCTGAAGAGTATAGATGTTCTACTTGGTGGCTGGTTTTTGCTTGTCAATGGATGGGAATACTGCTGAGTTTCCTGTGATTCAGGTCAGGAGCAATGAGTTTAGTCGTGATCCTTTAGGGTCACTCATTGAAATTTACAGTGATCTTGTAGATCACTCAAGGTTTTTAGAGAGGTATCCCTGCACTTAAACATACCTTCATAAAGGTCAAAACCAGTCTGGGTAGTAGCCCTTTCCCCTAATATATAGCATTATACATGTCTGCAAGGATATGTGCTTTGCTTTAAGGGATACTAAGGTAACTGATGTGAAGTCATCAGCTCTATATACAAGTAGCCCAGTCGTTTCAGGTGCAAACTTTGTTTTCTTACACTTGGATAAAGGATGAAACCAATTATATAATTTCTTAGCATCTTTAATTTATAACTCGGATATCTGTTATTCAGTCTCATCCATTTCAATTTATTTAGAAGCTTCATGTGGCAGTCTATCAAAAGCTTTTGCAAAATCTAACTATACTACTGTACATGCCTGTCCCTTGTCCAAGACATTTGTCACCTTGTTATATTACATAAGTAAGTTAGTAAGACATGATCTCTCTTTAAAAGCCCATGTTGATCACCACAGAGAATACTGCTGTTATCAACCCATTTCTATATCGTACTTCTCACCAATCTCTCTAGTACCTTTACCACAACTCCAGATATACAGATTGTCCTATAATTTGTATCCACAGCCTTGTCACCACCTTTATGCAGTGGACCAATTTCACCTTCTTTTTCACTCCCTTGGAACCTATGCTATTGTATGACTCTTATTAAACAGGCATACTAATACTTGCTACTGCCAATTCCATGGAACATTGCCACCATTCGTTTAAGACATATGTCATTCAAATCCATCCTGCCGCCTTATCGACATCAGAGTTGTTTATTTCCTCAATTACCTCGTGCTTGCTCACAATTAAGGAATCCTCTCTCTCTTATGTCTGTCCTTTACACATAAGTTTCTCATGATTTCATCCTGATGAGGATGAAAAAACAACCTTATAAATTGATCACTAAATACCTTAACAATGTTTTCTGCGGCAGTTACCATTTTACCATTTAAGTTCTTTAACATTATCTTACCTTCTATTTGCCACATATCTAAAAAAAACTCTCTAAGGTTTTTCTTTGCCAGATTTGCCGATTTCTGCTCATACTGCACTTCTGTTGTTACTGAGTCATACCTCTCCTGGCTGTTCTTTATACTTTTCATGTAACTAGTTATAAGCATTATTTATCTTGTACTGCCTCCAAAGTGCCTTCTTCTTCTTCCAGATTATAAGCTTAAACCCCTCATTCATCCATTTTACACCTACCTTATTCAGCCCTTTGACCTTCAGAATACATTCACACATTGATGTTATGTATTTCTTTGTCTGTTCCCAAACAACATTATTTCCTTCTTGGGAACTTACTGCTCAACTCCTCATTTCATGCTATAGCTCCAAGCTGTCTAAGCATGTCATAACCACCTTCCTTTGTACTTCCACATATATATCCTTTCCTCATAGAAGTCTGCATATGGCTAGTCACAACCCAGGTGATCACTTCATGATCACTCTCACCAACTGGAGGAAAGTGAAAAACCCTACTCACAATTACATCTTATGATGAAATGATCAGATCTAAAACTTGTGTGCCCTCTTTTACATGCTGTCTGAGATAGTAATCTTTCAAGAACTCAAATTCATTTTCCTTATTCCCAAATGTTCTCTTCATTCCAATCTATACTGTCATAATTAAAAATGCCCATTAAAATTACCTATAGCAACATCCAACTAAATGTCCTCCTGTCAACCTCCACCTCACACGACACTGCCTCATAACCATTGCCACTTTTTCTCTCATATCTACCTTATGCGGACATAATTTCTCTGCTATCATTATCAGCATTCCTCCTCCCTTCTTATCCTTTCTATCTTCACAAAAAAAACAGTATCCTTCCATTTCTGTTCCTGTCAGGAACAGAAATGGAAGGATATGTAATATGGAAGTAAGGAAATGGAAGGATATGTAATATGGAAGTAAGGAAATGGAAGGACATGGATGAATGAAGAAAGATCTTCATTCATCCATGTTTCACTTATTCCAATGATTTTTAGGCAAATAAACTTAATCAGTGAAACCGTTTCATTTTCATTATTTCTAATAGTTCGGGCATTATTAAATAAACATAGTGGTTCACTTTAGGTCTATAACCAGTCCTATCCAAGCCGCTGCTTGGTTGTGATTTCCCTACCACAATACCCTTTATCAGTGCTTACCTCATATATCCGTTCAGTCTGAACTTTCCCACCCACATCCTGCTCTATTTAGTTTCTATGTTGATCATCCTCATACATACATACATTCATTCACTATTTCCAACATCCACTTTCTCTTATGCCATATCTTCCTGTCCATCTGGATCATCCCCCCTGTTTCCTCTGTTCCTTTTCCATCCCCCATCTCTCTTCATCTCTCACACTACTGCTGTTTCCATTGCCAAGCACTTCTGTCTCTTCAGTACCACTCTTCTTTTACATCTGATCTCTTGCTTGCATCACACACTGCATTACCATCTAGCAATAATTTTTCCAATGCATTCACTCCAAAACTATTCAAGTGCAATCCATCACATCTGTATAATTCCATTCTTCTTGCAAACATCCACTAACTGTAGTTCATTCTTCTCACACAGGTCTGTTAAAACACTTTTCATGATTCGACTCTCTGTTTCAACTCATTATTGTCATACTTTGCAACACACTGACACCCTTTCCCATTATATTGTTATTTTTCACTCTTCTCCATAACTTCCTGATATTCACCCTTGCATTCTTCTTATGTACACTTAAATCATATATCCCCACAACCACCACTAATTCTCTGGCTGCACTAATTTGCCAAAGATCTGGGAGGCATTCTAAGACTACATTTAGTCTGAATTCTCAAAATTAACTTTGTTTTTATCTCGTTCTTAAAGGATCCCTTTATAGGACATTAGCTCCTTTTCATTTATAATTTGAAATGTTTGTACAATGATCTAACTGTATACTCTTTTTTTTTCTTTCTTAATCTTTCCCTCTTTTACCTTTACGGTGTCAAGGGTTTCTGTTCCTTATAACTGCATCTGTTATATGAGGATAAGGTGATTGGCCCTGTGCCTTCCGGTGTGTTCTGTGTCTATAGAAGCGTTATGTTCTCAAGGCTGGTTTGCCTGTTTGTGGGAGGAAAACCCCCAAATAAACTGGGGAGAAAACCCTGCAGTCCACGCCTAAGACTGGCTAACTTGGCTATGTCTGAGAAAGATCTTAAGCTCCTCACAACAGGAATCGAACCCAGGACACTCCTTTCCCAGGCATATGGTTGCGAAGTGCATAGCCACTCATCTAACTATGCGGACTCTGTTTTCCCACAATTGTAATTTTTACTCTGAAGACTAATTAGAAATATTACTAAGTTCAATAAATTATATTTTGTTTATTTTATTCTGATGTTGTGAATAATGTAAAGCACTATTATGATTAACGGACACCTAGGTCTATCTATAATATCTATAATAAAACTCGATTAAGTTCATTATCCTGTATAAATTTTGAATGGAGTGGCATGGAGTTGAAACTAGTAACAGAAGCAGTCTTAAAAAGAACATTTATCGAAAAATGTTCAGAAGCTGTCATACCAATCCTGCACCAATCCGAATTGTAATAATGGCTAGAGCATTCCAAAATAGAAATTATTATTTTAACCTTGACATGTAAGTATAAGGAAGTCATTTTGCCTTTTTATAAGACTTTGATAAGACCACACATGAAATCATAACAGAGTCTTAAAATCATCCAAAGTCTGCATGTTCTCAGGCAATACATTCCATTTTCCTACCACTCTCCATGCAAAAAACTTACTTCTTACCCTTTCCTCACCACCTTCTTTTGCAGCTTACAGGGATGGCTCCTTTCCCTTTTTCTACCATAAGAAAAGTCTCCTTAGTGTTAACACAATAATAACCCTTCAACAGCTTAAATGTCTCGATAATATATCCCCTCCCCCTTTGCCTTCTATATACCAAATTTGGCATACCCTCAGTCTATCCTCATAAACAACATTGTACAGTAATGACATCATTTTTGTTATCCCTGTCTGTATACTCGCTTCATCCCAGTGACCAGATCAGAGCACAGAAATCCAGAAATGGTCTGATCAAAGCTTTATACAATGGGACCAGCACACTCTTATCTCTCATGGTCAGTGTTCTCTTCAACATTGCCTCAGTTCTCTGAGGTATTTTCACAACTTTTGCAATATGTCCTTGGAACTTCAAATCTCTATCCACAATCAACCTAAGATCCCTTGCCTTCCTCTCCTTCCAGTATAACTACAACAAGTGAGTATTAAGTATTCCTTGTCTGGATCCCAAATTTTAAAACATTACATTTAATTGCATTAAACTGACATCCCCATTCATTTGCTAATCTTTTCAGCTTATTCAAATCCACTTGAAGAACCAAAACATCAGCACTATTACTAATAACCCTCACATCATCTGAAAAATATAAAATTCTTCCTCTGACAATATTATTATTATTGTTGTTATTATCCAGGCCTCCATGGAGTCAAAAGACTCATCATGGGAGGTAGTTTTTAGGAAACGCAAAGTTTATCATACCACTCATTGAACTCATTGACCATTCCCACTCCAACCACTCTCTCAGGCAATACATTCCAATATTCAGCCACCCTCCATGCAAAGAAACCACTTCTCACCCTCTTGCGCACAGCCTCCTTTCGTAACTTCCAGGGATGGCCCCTTGTCATTGCTCCTTCCTGCTGTTCCACCAAGTGAAAACTTTCCAATGTCTACACTGTAACTTCCTCTCAACAGTTTAAAAGTCTCAATCATATCACCTCTCCTTCTATCCACCAAACTCTGCAGTCCACATTCCCTCAGTCGATCCTCATAACTCATATTGTACAGTCCTGAAACTATCTTTGTTATCTGCCTCTGTACCCTTTCCACAGTCAATTTATCCCCTTAAAAAATCCTGGGGACCAAACCTGAGAACAATAGTCTAAGTGTGGTCTGATCAGGGTCTTATACAACGGAATGATAACGCTTTTATCTCTACAGGTCAGCATCCTTCTCAGTATTGCAGCAATCCTCTGAGTAACCCTCACCACTTTTGCAATATGCTCCCTGAATTTCAGTTTTCTGTCAATCATCATCCCCAGATCTCTCGTCTCCCCAACCTCCTCCAATTGAGCATGCATCCTCCCATCAATGGATCCCTCCAGACTTTACATTTTGCTGCATTGAGCCGACAACCCCCTTCATTTACCCATCTGTCTAGTTTATTCAAATCCTCTTGCAGGGCTGCCACATCAGCACTATTACTGATAACCCTTCCCAGCTTCACATCATCCGCAAACAACTGAATGTCCCCTTGCAATCCATTGTCAATATCATTGATATAAAAGTTGAACAATACAGGTCCCAGTACTGAGCCCTGTGGAACCCCACCTGTAACCTTCTGCTTCCTTGATATTGCCACACCATACACAACTCTCTGATACCTATCAGTCAGCCAATCCTGAATCCATTTGACTAACCTGACATTTTAACCCATGTGCTGCAATTTAATTATCTGCTTATCATGTGGCACTCTGTGAAACGCCTTTGCAAAATCCAAAAAAATGACAGTACATGCCTTTCCCTCATCAACTGCTCTTGTCACTTTATTATAAAAGGCCATCATATTACTAAAGCAAGAGCACCCTTTAACAAATCCATGTTGATTCTCACAGATAACATTACCCTCATCTGCCCAATGTTGTATATAGTCCCTCACTAATTTCTCCAAGACCTCAACAACTACTGATGACACAAACAGGCCTATAATTAGATACTTCCAGTCTGCTACTGCCCTTATGCAGTGGCACTCTCTTACCTTCCTTCCATTCCCTGAGTACCTTTCCTGCCAGACTTTTATTGAAAAGTCAGGTCAACGGAGCTGTCGGTTCTTTAGCACATCCTCTCAAAACCCGTGGTGAAATACCATCCCGTCCAACAGTTTTACTGGTATCCAGAGTACTCAGTATTTGGAACACACTCTCCTCTTGCACCTCTAAACCTGCCCCATCCCTCTAGTATCAAAACCTCCTCCAGGATGAAATACTCCAATAGAGTGCTCATTGAACAACTCCACTATATCCTCTGCATCAGTCACTCTATTCCCATTTTTATCCCACAATGTCATTCTTCCACAATCGTTTCTCTGCCTACTGGCCACATAGCTAAAAATTTCCCTAGGATTTTCTTTGGATCGTAGTGCCAATCTCTTCTCATATTCCAATTTTGCCTTCCTCGCCATTCTGGTCACTCTCCTGGAATGTGTCTTATATTCTTCATGTATCTGTCCTCCACCCTTCTCCTTATATCTCTTCCATAATCTCTTTTTCAACTGCATTTCCTATTTGATATCGTTTGTCATCCGCTTTACACCAAATTGTGTCCTCTTCTTCACCCATGGAATAGAGCTTACTATTGCTGCTAACAAATATTCTTTCACAATTTCCCAAGCACTAATGATATCCTAGACATCCAATTCTGCCCTCCATGGAACTGCCCCTAGTTGATACCTAAGACTATTATAATCACCCACCTTATAATTCCACATACGTTCCCTGTTCTTTGATACACCTGCATGTCTGTTCATCTTTCAAGTTAAAACCACATGGTCACTCTCTCCAGCTGGTGGGAGAGATGTCATCTCACTTATTATCAGCTCTTCTGATGCTATGACCAAATCCAAAACTCTTGAATCTCTTGTTCCCTCTATTACCTGCTGCAGAAGACATTTGTCCCTCAAGAATTCCAGAAATTCTATCCCTTTCTTACTGCTTGCATTTTCCTCTTCCCAGCTTATACTGCCGTAGTTAAAATCTCCCATAACAATCATTCTTTGACATAACATATCATTGACATAAAGAATGAACTGCAATGGTCCCAGGACTGAGCCACACTAGTAACCTTCCTACTCCCTGATACTGCTTCCCCATATACAACTCTGATATCTATCAGAGAGCCAATCCACTAACCTGATATCCAAACCCATATGATGCAACTTAAAAATCACCTTGCCATGTGACACCTTGCCTTGTAAAAATAAAAAATAAAGTTGTCTTGCCCTCATCCAGTGCTCTAGTTACTCTATAGTAAAAGGTAATTAGATTACTAAAACAAGAACACCCTTTAACAAATCCTGCATAAATAATATTACCCTCATCTTTTCAATTCTGGATACGAGTTCTATGAATTTCTCAAAAATCATAACAATTACAGAAGAAATACAAACTGGCCTATAGTTTGATACCTCCATTCTATAACCATTCTTATGCAATGGTATTATCTTAATCTCCTTCCCACTCTCCAGAAACATTACCCCATCAAATTTAATGGCACAGTCAGTTCCATAGAACATTCTCTTAAAACACATGGTAAAATTCCATTTAGTCCTCCTGCCTTATTGACATTGAGTGTACTCAGTATTTGGAATACATCCTCTTCATTCACTTCTAACACTTCACCACTCATTATCATGAAGGATAATGACTCAATCTGTCATTCTTCTAAGAATAAAGCCTATATTACCAGGATAGAACACTCTAATAAACTTATCATTAAAAAGTTCAACTATGTTATCTGCTTTTGCTGCCTGATCTTCATCTCCACTTAGCAAGATAATCCCTCCACTTTCATTTTTCCTCCTACTCACTCCATACTGAAAAAACTTTTTGGATTTTTATTGGATTGCAGTGCCAATCTCCTCTGATATTCTAATTTTTCTCTCCTTGCAATACTTGTCATCACTTTCCTACCTGAATCTTATATTCCTTATGCAACTGCTCTCCACCTCTCTCTTTATATGCCTTCCATAATCACTTTTTCTTCTGCAATTCCCCTTTTATTCCTTTTGTCATCCATTTGACTTTAAATTGCTGTAACATGCTTTAACACTCAAGGTATACAATCTGTCACTGCTGTCTACAATTTTTTCTTAAATATCTCCCATGCACTACAGGCCCCTTTTCCTTCAAATTCTTTCATCTGTTGTACTACTGTAAGCTAGTTTCTAATTCTATGATAATCACTTGCCTTATAATTCTACATAACTTCCTTCTGTTTTGATACTTCTAAATGCATGTGCCTATTCATCCTCCAAACCATTACTACATGGTCACTCTCACCAGCAGCAGACAAGTATGCCATCTCAGTCACAATCAGATCCTTTGATGCTATGACCAAATGCAGAACTCTTGATCCTCATGTTTCCTCCACTACATTCTGCCTATGATAGTTGTCCAACAAATCCAAAAAAGTCAGTTTCCTTATTATTGCATGCTGTCTCCTCTGCCCAGTTTATATCACTAAAGTTGAAGTCTCCCTTAATGATTGCTCACTTTGCACTTACCAAACTAATTCCCTAGACATTTCCTGCTCATCACCTATATTCATTGGTCTAGCAGCATCCCACTAAATATCTTGTCTTATAAACATCCAATATATCTCACAGCATATACTCTCAAAACCATTAGTGTTATTTCCACTGGGATTCTCCTCCCTGAGAGTGCACAATTCATCTCTTATTATGATTAACACTCCACCACAATGGTTACCTTACCTATCCTGCCAAAATATGCTACACCCTTTGATTTCTATCCCTGTTAGAACATCCTCCTAAGTTAACAAAGTTTCACTGATACCCACAACCTTTGGAGAGACTGAATCAATCAAGGTCACAAATTCGTTCCCTTTTATTCCTAATGCTCCAGCATTTGTATACAGAAAAATCAGTGTATCGCTAGTATTCTTATAACCATTATTTTACAACTCTCATGTACACCTGGTTCTGTAATATAGTGTATGCCCCCTCATTTCTCAAGGCGTATGTTAACTGATCTACCAGTCTGTCCAAAGTAGACTAACTTGCAGGCACAAGGAACTTTATACACTCTTGGATGTTCAAAAGGATGTTGATCTTTAGGAGAACGTATAAAAGTAGCTACTTGAATGAAAGGTTTGAAAGTAGTATGGAGATCATATTTGCAAAATACTTTGATGTTTTTTCTGATGTACCCTTAATATATGGAATGGAAATGGTTTTGCTGTGATCCTGTGTGTTGGATGCAGTAGGGATGGCGAGTGCACGTAATAAAATACGTTTTATATGGGCTATAGCCATTGGCTAAAAAAGGTGTTGCAAAGATCCCTAAGCAGTTTTAAGGGCTGTATCATTTGAACAAATAGCTCTGGCTTGGTCAGTAAGAGTTTTGAGGATGCCATACTGTTGGAAAGGGTGATGATCTGAATGTAATACCTACACAAATACCTAGGAGAGAAGAAGGAAGGATTTTAGATGCACTAGTGATAGATACACTTCCTAATAGTTCATCATCCTTCTCTATCTTCAGAAAATCCACTCATGCTTAGGTGTAAATTGTTTGTGTAAATACTTAGGTATTTACACAAATAATCACACCACCACTTTTCCCAATAGTATGGCATTCTCAAAACTCTTACTCACGAGCCAAGGCTGTTTAAATGCCACAGTCTTTGAAACAGTTTAGGGACCTTTGCAACACCTTTTTAACAAATGGTAGCCCATATAAAATAGATAAAATATGCTATTGTGATGCTTGGTAGAAAACCAGAAAAATATTAGTGAGTTTAATAAATGTAATTTTTCCCTCTTGGTGTTAGTTATGCCATTAAGAATTTTTATTATGCATAATAAAGATCTTTGTAGAAGATATGGATGCGAGGTTTTCAATGTGTGGGGTGTGTTTGATAGCAGAAAAGACTTGTATAACAATGATGGCCTGCACTTGAATTCATTTGGCATCAGAGGCCTGGAGAATTTATTTCTTGGTATAAGACATAATGCACAAAGTCAGAGAAACTTGATCATCAAGGGAGGAATTGGAACAATGTGTGTGAAAGTTCAGCTATGGTATGCAAACGTGATAAAGATACGAGGGTGGTCTGAAACATTCTTGGCCTCGACCATACATGGCAACACTATCAGCAAGAGTTTTTTTTTTAAGTTGGTACATCTGTCATAAGCATCCATGTGAAATAGCAAGTCATTCTATCAAGTAGTTTGTTTTATACAGCTGTCAGAAGCAAAAGTTTTGTCTGCAGTTATAAAATTCTTTATAAAAGATTAAACGGCAAAAGAAATTCATTCGAAGTTCATAAAAGTTTATGGGCACTCTTCTCCTTCGTTTTTGACAATTAAGAAATGGGCTGCCGAGTTTAAATGTGGCCGTACCAGCCTTGAAGGTGATCCACGTGAAGGACATCCAAAAAGTGTAACAACACCAGAAATCATTGATCAAGTGCAAGATATGGTAATGGATGACCGGCAAGTCAAAGTTTGTAAAATTGCTGAGACTATAGGCATTTCAAAAGAATGTGTAGGATATATTTTGCATAAAGAATTGCATATGAAAAAGCTTTGCACAAGATGGGTGCTACGCTTGCTCATAGCAGATCAAAAATGCACTTAATGAAAATCTCCAAACAGTGCTTGGAGTGTTTTAACAAGAATAAAACTGATTTTGTGCATCGATTGTTACTATGGATGAGACTTGGATTCGCCATTACACACACCAGAATCCAAACAGCAGTCAAAACAGTGCACAGAAGCCGGTTGTTCAGCACCAAAGAAGACAAAGTCGGTTCCATCAGCAGGAAGGTTCATGGCATCAGTGTTTTGGGATGCTAAAGGCATTTTGTTTATTAATTATCTGGAAAAGGGTAAAACAATAACTAGGGAATATTATTCCGATCTTTTAACCAGACTAGATGAAAAAATTCGTGAGAAAAGACCCGGTTTACAGAAGAAAAACATCATCTTTCATCAGGACAATGCACCTGCCCACAAAGGTATTTTGGTAATGGGAAAATTAAAACATCTGCACTATGAATTGCTGGAACATCCACTCTATTCCCCAGATTTGGTTCCCTCTGACTTCTCTCTCTTCCCAAAACTAAAACTCTTCCTCACTGGTCAGCATTTTTTTTTTTCAAATCAAGAGGTGATTGCATCTGTAGAGGGGTATTTTGCAGATCTTACTGAGAACCACTATAGGGATGGGATAATGGTGCTGGAGCATCACTGGAATAAGTGTATTAGTCTAAAGGGAGATTATGTTGAAAAATGAAAATAATTTTGAAATTATAAATTTGTTTTTTCATTGTTAGGCCGAGAACTTTTTGGACCACCCTCCTACACACACACACACACACACTGGAAGCATATGGGATTGAATATAATCTCTTGCTCGGATCAGGGAATGGCTGATAGACAGATATCAAAAAGGTATATACAGTGGCTGTGGATTTGCCAGATTTAAGGTAACCAGTGGTGTACCTCACGGTTCAGTACTTGGACCATTATTGGTCAATCTATACATTAACAACATCAGGCAGGATTTATCATCAGATGTGCAAGTGTTTGTCGATGTTGTAAAGACAGGCAGGGCAATCAGGGATGCTATTGATATTCAGCAATTACAAAATGATTTGAATAGACTGGAAATTTGAGCAAACAAAAATGGCTGTCAGTTTAATGTTAGTAAGTGTAAAGTTATGCACTTTGCCATGATTAGAGTTCCAGCAGCATATTATGTTAGCGGGGTTATGCAAGAAACTGAAGAGGCAAGGGATCTTGGTGTATTGGTGGATAAGAATTTAAAGTTCAAAGGTCACATAGCAAAAGTTGCAAATACAACTCAGAGGATAATTGCGATGTTGAAGTGAACCTTGACATGTAAGGATAGGGAAGTCATTTTGCCTCTTTATAAGGATTTGATAAGACCACACCTGGATTACTGGCCACAGATTTGGTCTCCTGGGTTCCAAGGGGATAAAGAAGCTGTGGAAAAGGTGCAAAGAAGAATTACAAAGATTATATCTGGATTATGGGATTTAGGTTATGAGGACAGATTGCAAGTATGTGGATTGCAAACTGTGGTTAACAGGAGAAAGAGGGGTGATATGATAGAGGTCTATAAACTTTTGAATGAATGTTATAGGATTTCAACTGATGAACTTTTTCATCATATGAAAGGTGGGGAGAGAACATGGGGGGGGAGGCATCCATGGAAGTTAAGTTTGTTCACAGTCAAGAAAGGGGTAAGAGCTAGGTTTTTCTCCCAGAGAGCAGTGAGTGAGTGGAATAGTTTGCCTTTAAGGGTAGTAAGTGCATCTAGTGTGAATGAATTTAAGGGAAAGTATGATAGCTGGTTTGGGTGATTTACAGTCTCCATCGATGAATCCTTGACTCCCTAGAGGTCTCAGATAATAATAATAATGAACAACACTTGAGCTTTTCTATACAAATTTTAACACCATATATTCTCTCCTCCCACCCCCGAAGCAAATTCATCACATCCCTTATATTTGTGGCATATCAGAAAAGGTGGCCAAGATCTTAAAGCACAATCTTGTAACCACTTGTAAACCACAGAAAGCTAGCGACCCTTATCTGCTCTCCCAAAGACCAGACAACCTCTGGATTTACCTGAGGATAGGAGTAGGAACAGCCTCTTTAGAGAATAATAATAGGTATACAAATATGATAAACATCTTTGTGACTGCATGCCCATGTTTAATACCAGTGTATTAATCCCTGAAGTTGCTGAAGAAGAAGAAGAAATTGTAGGACGAGGTGGCCGAGTGGTTAAGGCGATGGACTGCTAATCCATTGGGGTCTCCCTGTGTGGGTTCGAATCCCATCGTCAAAGGTATTAATTTTGCCAGCCTGGTTGGCCGAGTGGTTAGGGTATCCTCTCTCCAACCAAAAGGCTGTGGGTTCGAATCCCGCCATGGGCATGGATATTTGTGATTGTTTGCGTGAAAATACTAGTGGTGGTAGTTGGTGGTAGATGCCGTTGGTTGTAGATGATGAAAGTAGTTGGTGGATTGGTGTAGATGGAGAGTTGTAGAGTGGGTACCTTCCCTCGATGAGTCTTTGGACTCCCTGAAGGTTTCATGTAATAATAATAATAAATACAGGAAGTAATAATTAAATATTTTAGTTATGATCTAGTCTGCGTTGTCAATTTCGTTAAACAACACGATGCTATAATTTTTGTGTAATTTTTTGTATTTTTATTTTTTACATAATCTGGAGACCATCTGGTTAGCATATCTGCTCTCCAGCCAAGAAGCTGCGGGTTTGAATCCTGTGGGAATGGATGTTTGTGATTATCCTACTAACTCTGTGTGGAAATGACATCTGTGATCCTACCACTCTTCTTCCAGCAGAAGGCTTCACTCCCAAAACCCTATGTAAACCACGGAAAGCTAGCAACCCTTATCTGCTCCCTCAAAGACTAGGGAACAGGAGTAACCATACAGAGTGCAGTGACGTCACATGTGAATAACTAACTAACATAATCTGGAAACATAATTAACATAATGCAGATATGAGAAGGAGAGCATCAATAATGAATGGTATGATAGTTAGAATGTGTTGAAAGAGAGGAGTGGATTACATGGATTACTGGAGTGCCTTTGAGGATAGAAGAGAGCTATGTATTAAAGATGGACTACATTTGAACAAAGAAGGATATAGGCATCTGGAATGAATGTTGTTTTCGAAGCAAGTGAGAGTATTAGTACAGGGCAACTTGTTAAGGTGGATAGAAGTAAGAACAGCCTCTTTGGAATAGACACTTAGAAAGGTAAGACATACATAATGCAGAGTCAAATGGTGTCTGGGGGAATAATAATAGGTATAAAAATATGATAATTAGTTGATATTTCTTTATACAAATGCCAGGAGAATCAGGAATAAAAAGCTGAATTAGTGGCACTTATAGCTTCAGCTGGTCCAAAGATCATTGAAACATGTTGTTGCTGGAAGATGATTACTAACAGAAATAGGAGGGTATAGCATAGTTTGGCAGACATGATGGGGGAGTATTGCTTATGATAAGTGATAAATTGTGTCCTCTCAGTGTGGAGGAGTTGAAGAGAAATGGCACTAATAGTTTTGAATGGATATGGTGTGAGGTGGAGGTGGGCAGTATGGAATATTTAGCAGAATGTTGTTATAGTCCAGTGAATAAAGAGTATTTGAGGAGCAGGAAATGTTTAGATATTTGAGTCAGGTAAGTGTAAAATAAGTGATCAATATGGGAGATTTTAACAACAGCAGTATAAATTGGGAAGAGGAAACAGTATGTAATAGTAAGGAAATGGAATTCTTTAATTCTTCAGGGACAAATGCTTTAGGCAACATGTAATAGAAGGAACATGTCTAAAGAGTTTGGTATTTGGTCTTGGTATAAGATTGTGGGATTCTATCTGAAATGTTATACCAGTCCCAGTTTTTGAGAGTAACCACGTAGTTTTGACTTGGGGGATGAATAGACATGCAGAAATATCAGGAATAAGGCAATTTATTTGGAATTGTAAAGTGGGTGATTATAATAATTTTGGAAATCGTCTTGGGAGAGAGAGATTACCATGGGAACTAGTTAAGAAATAATTATTAGTAACAATAGCAAGTTGTATACTTCAAGTGAAAAAGAGAACAAGATTTGGTGTAAAGCGGATGACTAATGGAGACTGGAGATGAAAAGGAGGCTAGCAAAAAAGTATAAGAAGAGGGGTGGAGAACAATTGTATGAGAAATATAAGACTCAAGCTAGGAATGTTAACTATGAGAAGAGATTAGTCCTGAGATCCAAGAAAAATCCAAAGAAATTCTATTATTATATGGCCAGTGAGTGAAAAAATAACTTTGGAAGAATGACACTGTTAGATGAAAATGGGAGTCGAGTAACTTAGTAGAGTTATTAATGATCACTATATTGGGATATTTCATACATACATCTTCAAGGCCCACCTTTCCTAATTGGGTTGTGGGGACAACAGCTGCAAGAGGACCTTCCAATGGTCATGATCCTCTGCCACCAAGCTCAGGTGCTTTGGTGGGATTCCCAAACGTGTCCACCAAAGGTTTTGGATATAATCTATCCAGCAAGTCCTTGGCCTTCCATGTGGCCTCCCACCCTCTGGCTTGGCAAAGAGGGCCTGCTGAGGGAGCCTCTCTTGTGGCATTCTGACCAGGTGCCCGTACCAACGTAACTATGATCTCTCAACACGGAGAAGCAGCGGTTGAATATTGAGGATTTCCAGAATTGCAGAGCTTCTGACTCTGCTGAGTATTGTCAGCCCCGCAACCCCCAAAGGAACCTCATTTCAGCCGCTTGGATTTGTGTCCGCCTTCTTTCAGTCATTACCCAACTCTCATGACCATAGGTGAGGATGGGGGGACATAGACTGTATTGAAGACAGCCAGCTTTGCCTTCTGGCTTAACTCGTGCTTCAATACTACCGAACGGCCAAACTCCCGCAATATTGAGCTTGCTATGCCAATTCGAGTATCTAGCTCTTCGTCCCATTTTCCATCATTCGTGAATATGGACCTAAGATATTTAAACTTCTCCACCTGCCTCACTGGGACTCCACTTACATGTAGAGTGCACTGGGATGGTTGTCTTGAGACCACCAATGTTTCAGTTTTGGCCACACTGATCCTCATTCCAGTGTCTGTACAAACAGCTACAAACCTATCCAGGGTCTGCTGGAGGTCATCTGTGGAAGAGCTAAGCAGAACTACGTCATCTGCAAAAAGCAGATGTCCAATGCTATGTCTTCCGATTCTGATACACTCACTGCCTCGGCTGTGCCTATCAATCCAGTCTATAAATATTATGAAAAGGAGGGGGTGACAGAACACACCCTTGGCGGAGGCCAACGGAGACTGTGAAAGGTTCAGACTTTGTGCTGTTTACCCTGACACAAAACTCTGGGCATTCATACAGGGACTTGATGGCAGCTAATAGTTAGCCATCCACTCCATACTTCTGTACTACTTGCCAAAGCTTATCCCAAGGAATCTGGTCATATGCCTTCTCCAACTCCACAAAACATGTGTAGACATTCTTGGTATATTCCCAAGATTTCTCAAAGACTTGCCTTAAAGTGAAGATTTGGTCAGTTGTGCTTCTATCAGGACGAAAGCCACATTGTTCTTCCTGGAACTTTGACTCAACTATACTCCTGCACCGTCATTCCAAGCACCTAGCATACACTTTCCCAGGCAGGCAGAGCAGAGAGATGCCACGATAGTTACTGCAATCCTTCTGGTCTCCCTTCTTGAAGTCTGGTATTATTATGCCTGTCTGCCATTGCTTTGGTGCTCGCCCAGATATCCAAGCAGCCTGACACACTCGAGTCAGTCAGGGAACACTGTCTCGATTTAAGGCGTTTATCATTTCGGGCTGAATTTCATCATCGCCAGCAGCCTTGCCCGATTTTATTGCTAAATGGACTTCTGCTGTGAGACTAGTTATTGCCCCGATCTGCATCTCTTGGATGTCCACAACTGCTGGGCCACGTGGGTTAAGAAGGCTCTCAAAGTATTCCCTCCATCTGTGGAGGATATCCTTCTCGGTTGTTAAAAGTGCACCATCAGAGGCCTTAATTGCCCTTGCTGTGCACGATTTTCTCCCTCGAAGGCGGAAGATGGTCTGCCAGAATACTTTGTTTGCATTTGCATAGGATGAGTCTAATCTTTCTCCAAAGGATTCCCAAGCCTTCTGCTTTGCTGTCTTTACTGCCTCAGCAGCAGCTTTTTGTGCCTCAATCTACCGCAAACACATCTGAGGTGACCTGACCCTAAGCCATGTTAGGTAGGACTCCTTTTTTTGCCCGGACAGTTTTTGGACTTCTTGGTTCCACCAAGGTTTCCTTTTCTAACTGCCTGTTGCCACAGCATGAGAGTGCAGAGGCAGTGACAGCTGTTCTGAACAGCTCCCACTCCTCATCAACATCTGCAGTATGCTTGGGAATCTCTTTGAACCTGGAGGAAATGTCATCGGCAAAATTCTTCCTCACAGCCTCATTTTCCAATGCCTCCCATTTCACACAGTATAGCTGCTTAGGCCTACTGGTGTTGATGGTAGCATCTGGTTTCTGAAGCCGTAGACTGCACACAACAAGGTGGTGGTCAGTTGACAGTTCTGCCCCTCTTTTCACACGAACGTCCAACACTGAGGAAAATAGGTCTGCTGAGACTATAAAGAAGTCAATCAGAGACCCTTGTTCTAGTTTATCCCTGTACCAGGTATACTTATGGACTTCTCGGTGCTGGAAGAAGGTATTCATTATGGACAGGCTGTTAGTACAGCAGAAGTCCAATAATTTCAACCCATTCACGTTAAGATCAGGGGCGCCGTTCTTTCCAACGAAGAACGGCACCCCTGACGAAGCCACCCATTAGCAGGACTGATTCCATATCTGCCACCCTGTCAAAAGCAGCATCCACTTCCTCTAGGAAGGCAGAGTATTCTGACTCCAGATTAGGTGCATAGGCTTGCACCACAGCCAAATCATGGTTTTTCATCTGAAGCCTTAACACACACACCCGTCCCCCCAATGGGATCCACTCAGCAACACAGTCTGACAGCTGGGGGCTTGTGAGTATCCCCACCCCGGCGCCTTAGCAGACATTGTTGGGCTCACACCAGAATAGTAGAGCTTCCACCCTTTATCCAGGTTGACAGATCCAGAGCCTCTCCTCCTGGTCGAAGAAAGCCTGACTAAGTCTAGCCGGTAGCGCTTGGCTTCCTCGACCAGTTCCAACTCCTTTCCTGTCAGAGAGAAGATATTCCAGTTGCCTGAAGCCATAGTCTGGTGCCGTTGTCGTAGCCATTTCCATCCCTTTGCAGAACCATTTCTTTGCGCTGTCTCTAAACACCATCCCAAACAGGTAGCAGGCCCATTGATGGAGTTTCCTCTAGCAGAGTGCTGAGGAGTGGTGTCTAAGGGAGACTATAACATATTTTTCGAACAGGTCCCCCTCTGCCTAAAACCCGAACGCATCCTTTGGTAACCTGCATGACAGACGATGTGGTATGAACATTTTCGATGGCCTGATCATATTACAGTGTTTAATAATGTCCTGTTAGCACAAGACGAAATGACACAGCAAAATAGGAAAGACTCTCCTTGAATACTCTAATAGCATTCGGGGGAAAGAGCAAGAAGAGAAGAAAGAAAGAAGCAAGGGAGAAAGAGGAGGGACCAGTCTACAGATAATATAACAGATGTATATTACATGAAGTAAGGCATGGTCCAGCATCAGGTACCTTGGGTTTGCCACGCCCATACTCACTAAAGTGAGCCCCCGAGGAAAGGATATTTCATCCTGGAAAAAAATAGTTTTATAACTAAAGGGATGGGGAGGGTTCAAGGTTTGGAATTGCAAGAGGAGAGGGTGTTACAAATTCCAAGTTCTCTGGATGTCAGTAAGGCAATGGACTGGATGGGATTTACCACATGTTTTAAGGGAATGATAGTTCTGTTGAACTTGGCATTTCAGTGAAAGTCTGGCTATAGAAAATGTGCTCACGGAGTGGAAGAAGGATAAGATAAAGTGATAGTAGAATGGAGGTGTCAAACTATGGGCCAGTTTGTATTTCTTCTATTGTTAAGATTTTGAAGAAATTAATCAGAAATCATATACAGCATAGAACAGATGAGGCTAATAGTATATATGAGGATCAGCCTGGATTTGTTAAGAGGCACTCTTGTTTTAGTAACCTAATTGCTTTTTATAACAACAAAGCAACAAGGATGGTTGATGAGGGAAAGGCATATAACTACCTTTTTTCTTTTACAAAAGGCATTTGACAGAGTGGTGACTGATAATTATGCTACAGCATATAGGTTTGGACATCAAGTTAGTGAATTGGCTGTCTGATAGATATCAAAGATTTGTGTATAAGGGAGCAGTATCAAGGAGACAGAAGATTACAAGTGAAGTCCCTCAGGGCTCAGTACTGGGACCAATATTGTTTAATCTTTATATCCATGATGCTGTCAATGGATTGCAAGAAGATATTCAGTTGTTTGCTGATGATGTGAAGCTTGGAAGGATTATTAGTAATGGTGCCGTTGTGGTAACCCTTCAGGACGATTTGAATAAGCTGGACAGGTAGGCAAATAAATGGGGATATCATTTTAGTTTTATAGGGATAGAAAACTATGCCATCTCTTTATCAGACCAACTAACAGACTCTTTCAGTTGATATCCTTATAAATATTCATTCCATTCTACAGAGGATTCAATTCCACATCTTTCCAGCTAGAGAGCAGTAGTCATTCTGTGGAGATGACATGTAATAATATATCAATTTAAAATATTGCTGAATTTAGCTATAACTCAGAATTTCAAATTATGCTTGTATCACTTAAGTTTTCTTATAGTTTCAGTCATACATAGGTTATTGTCCTCAGTTTGATGCATTACTTGATCGACTTACTGGCACAGAAATGCTGTATTTATTTGCAAGGCTTCGTGGAATTCCTGAGAGAAATATTCAGTGTTATGTTGATGACTTAATCCACATTGTAGATTTAACAGATCATGCAAAGAAAAGAACAGATACTTACAGGTTTGTACATTCCACTAATAATATTCTTGAATATAAGTTGAATTTTTCTATTCTTATATAATTTTAAAACTGCATATGCAAATTATGTTACTGTCATTTTTTCCTCTATCATAATTTTCCTGGCAAGCTTTCTTTCTTTCTTTTTATTTATTTTATTTTATTTTTGCATTACAGTTTCATTAATTATTTATAGATAACTGAGAGGAAGTCTCCTGAGGAAATTCTAATTCAAATTCATTTTGATACTTTCTGAGCAGGCTAGAATTTAAAAAAGCAGCTTTTAATTATATCCTATTAGTGGAGTTGATATATGCATTTTTCATATATCTTAATGAGAAGAAAATAAAAGCTTAGTGCACTGCATATCAAAAGTAGTGACAACCATTTCCAAAGCATGCCCTGGACCCAAAGAACTGCAGAATGTAGCAACAAGGATAGATTGAAGAAATATAATTTACAGATCTTGATAGATAGCAAGTGCATTGTCCCATTTTATCAGATGTGAACTGAATGTTTTTATTCATACTACGGTTCATTGTTTGACCAAGATGTATATCAACATTACAATAAAAATTAACTACAGATTATTTTAAACAACAAAAACCCCAAAGAAAATGGACATGGATATCACCAGATGGACAAACCAAGAATATGATCGACTATATTATTGTAAACTAAAGATGGAAATCAAGTATCCTAAACTGCAGATCCTTTGCTGCAGACTGTGGGTCAGATCATAAGCTAGTACAATAATATTCTAAGAAAATATCAACTAGAACTAGATAAAAACTTGAAGGAATTACCAAAACAGAATATGAGCATCAGAGAACATTGGTGCAAATTAAAGGAAATAATATTAAAATCAGCAGAAAATACAATAGGTTACACAGGAAGAGAAAGTAAAAAGGATTGGACCTGGAATAAGTGACTAAAGGAGAAAAGGAGAAAAATGCAAAATGACAGAGAAGCTATCAAAAGAAAATAACCTCCATGGATTATATAAACAAATAGATCAAATTAATAAGAATGGACAACAAAAACGATAATGATCAAAAAGAAAGAGGGACAACTAATGGAAAGTCAAACAAAAGGAATGGCCAGATGGTAAGAATACTTTAGAGACTTATATAATAAAAACAGCTCTCAGGATGTTATTATTTCAGTCACTGAAATGGAAGAGGAAAGAAATATCTTTATGAAAAAAACAATAGCACACAGCATAGATAAACTTAAAACTAGGAAAGCACCAGGTATTGATCAGATACATGAAGAATTCTTAAAAGCAGGAAAGGAACAACTTCTGGAACTATTAAAAACATTATTTGAAAGGATCTACAAAAATGAAGCAATACCTACTGATTGGACCAAATCAGTAGGTATTGTATATAAGTCCTATATACAATATAGGAGTTATATTTTGTATATAACTCCTATATACAAAAAAGGAGATAAAACAAAATGCAATAATTACAGAGGCATTATCCTCCTCAGTATTCCAAGAAAGGTTTTTATGAAAGTACTCCAAATACAAATTAAGCCATATATAGAACTAGCATTAGGAGAAGAGCAAGCAGGTTTCAGACCAGAATGAAGCATAATTGATCAATTATTCACCTTAAGACAGCTAATAGAAAAGATGCTAGAGTACAACCAAAATTGCTGTATAAATTTCATAGACTTTTGCCAGGCATTTGATTCAATTCATAGAAGAGAACTATGGGAAACTATGAAAGAATTTGGAATTCAGAACAAAACTATAAGAATAATAAAGAAACTATATGAAAAATCTGAAAGTGCAGTATGAGTGGAGGACACCTTAACCAACTGGTTCCACACAGAGAGTGGAGTAAGACAGGGATGCAGTCTGTTACCCGACCTGTTTAATCTTACACTGGAAGAAGCAACCAGTAAGGCCTTAAACAAAGAAAACTCTGGAATCAAAATATATGAGGAAAATATAACAAACTTAAAATTTGCAGACAACATTGCATTACTTGCAAGCATGGAAGAAGATCTACAACGAATTTCTGATAAAATAAAGGAAGACTGTATGAAATTTGGATTAAATCTAAATATAGACAAAACAAAAATTATGCAAATAGGAAAAAAGAAACACCAGTCCGGAAATTGATAGTAACAATCTAGAGCAGGTAGAAAATGTCACCTACCTTGGAGGAGTAATTGAGTACAATGGTGAAATTACTAAAGATACAAATAGATGAATTAGCCAAGCATCCCAAACTTTTGGACAACTAAATAAAATATGGAAGTCAAGAGATATCAAACAAGTAACGAAAGTAAGAATCTATGAGGCAATGGTCCTCCCAATACTTCTCTATGGAAGTGAATGCTAAAATCTCAAAAAAGCTGAAGAGAAAAAATTCTTAACTACTGAAATGGGTTGGCTAAGAAGATTACTCGGAGTATCTCTGCTGGATAGACTAAGAAACAAAGACATAAGGAAACAACTAAAACAAGAAATAACAATAATAGACAAAATCCAAGAAAGAAGACTGTGATGATTTGGCCATGTGACCGGAATTTGAAAAGAAAGATTACCAACTAAAGTCCTGTATACAATGATGGAAGGCAAACAATCCAAATCCAAACAAATCCAATTCTGCCCAGAATTTGATGGATGGACAAAATAAAAGAGGACCTGAAAACCAAATCACAACAAGCGACACCAAACTGGGCAGAATTGTTCGGACTCCCCAGGGACAGACAGAAGTAGAAAGAGTTCATTTGGCCTCATCATCATCCACATAGATGATGGAAGAGAGAGAAGAAGAAGGCAGATTATTACTTACAGTGGTGACTATCAAATGCCATTACAGTATCCAAAGATAAACATGAGATTAGATATGAAAAGTAATAATCTCTATTTAATTTTTAATATAATGTTGACAAATTCTTTATCAAAACACAGAACAAATTAATAACTTCGTGAGTCACTAATTAAATCATGAATAATTGTTTATATCTTAAGATAAATCTAATGGATACCAAAGAATTTTAATGCTTTTTTTTCTTCAATGTGGTTCCAGTTTAGATTAAGAACATAAGTAATGCTATAAGGATGCGTACCGTGAAAGCAAAGGAGATTATTTTGGCAGGTACGAATGATCTGACAGGCAACAAGTGTGGAATGCAAGAGGATACCAAATGGTTTTTTGTATAAGTGAATAAGAGGACTGCGAGTCTGCTCCCATGGTATTATTATGTGAGCACCTTCATGGAATCCGAAGACTCATCATGGGAGACATGAACTATCCACACAATGTATTATACCTCTTCATGAACCCATTAACAAACAAAGCACTCACAACTGATTCTGGCAACTCATTCACAACTCCCCAAGCAAAAAATTTAGTCCTCACCCCTACTAAACACCCCTTTATTCAACTTCCAAGGATGACCTTTTATTCTGGTGTCTCTAGCTAAGTGATGAAACATTTTCCCTGCGTCAATCTTATAAAAGCCTTTAGGCAACTTATATGTTTCTATCATCTCCCCCCCCACACACACTCTTTTTCTCGTATCAACCAACTTCTGCAATTCACACACCCTCAATCTATCCTCACAGGGAACATTCCAAACGCCACTCACCATCTGGATCATTCACCTGTAAATCTTCTCCACCACTTTCTCATCCTGTTCTTTTTTTTGATAACCAAAGGTCGTTCTCGTGACTGTAAGCCTGAAATAGATCACGAACTCACCGAAATTTCTTATGAAAGTTATTTGGAAAATATGTTTCGAAATTCTGTTTCAGAGTTTTGAGGTAGCCACAAATCCTTTCCAGAAACTCAGAATCAACAAAAATATCATTTTCCATTAAAAAGGATTCCAATTTTGGAAAAGGTTCAAATTGTCTGTCTTTTACATAACTAATCCATAACACCAGTTTTTTCTCGAATGCCTTTATTTTGTCGTAGGCATCAAGAAAAGTTAAAGAATTTCCCTGAAGGGAGAGATTTAGTTCATTTAATTTTGAAAAAAATGTCTGAAAGATAGAATGGTGTTGATAACCATGCTTCATCAATAAGGAGTGATGCAAAATCATAATTACAAACAATAAAACTTCTTGCCTCAATTGAAATAACCTCGTTAATACTTTGCCTCAGGAAAGCCAGCTAATTTCAGAAGGAAGCAAAAGCTGTATATATTCACTGCCAATTTCATCGCAGAGTACTGAAAATAACCTTTCTTTTAATGGTTGAGCCTTAATAAAATTAACTAGCTTTACTGCGTTGTGTAGCACAGTTTTAAATTCTGGTGTCATTCCTTTGGAGGCTAACGCTTTCCTATGTATAAAACAATGTACCCAGTTCGTATCCGGAGCTACTTCCTTGATCTTAGAAACAACCCCACTATGCCTGCCTGTAAGGGTGAGAGCCCCATCTGAACAGAAGCCCATACATTTTTCCCACTGGTTCCCTTTTGTGTATTATGTAATTATTGAGAGTGTGAAATATTTCTTCTACAGTTGTTTGGGGGATGACAATGTTCTACAACAGAATAACGTCATGAATGTTATTATGTGCATATCTTACGTAGCACATTAACTGCGCATCATTTGTAACATCATTAGTCTCGTCTATTCATAACGCATAATAGGGGCTCTTAACTCTTTTGATTAACTGAGATTCTACGTCACTTGCCATATCATTAATTCTGTGACGACAGTGTCATTTGAAAGACGAATCAAATCAACATCTTTTACTAACTTGTTGCCAAACATAGTTTCATATCTTTTATAGTTGGAAGTACTAAATTTTCCCTGATAGAATGAGGTTTCCCTGTTTTCACCGTGTGCAAACTTAAAGAAATAGGATGCTTCCAGTGCCTTGCTATTAATCGAACCCATGGCCGAAACTATATCTTTCCCATGGCTTAATGTCCCTAAGCATCGCTGAAAAAATTCAATTGGCTTATTTTTCACATCACAATGTTTACTTTCTAAATGTCTTTGGGGTTTTGCTAGTTTCATTTCATGCACTCGTTCGACAACACTTCATAACACAAAACACATTAAGGTTTCTGTTCACTTTCATCTCCACACCAAGTAAACCCGAATTCCAAATATGAACTATTATATTTCCTACTATACTTTTTCTTTGAACTACTTGTTTCTTCTACTTTAATAGTATCAGATTTACCCACCGTTACAACAAGTTATCACAATTAGGGTTAGCCTGTTTCATTTGCTTTGCTTTTCAAAGTCCTAGTTCTAAGCCACTTCTCCATTATTAAAAACATGTTTCCGAAAAATATATAAATACTGGGGTTAACTTACGACACACTTTGTCCAAGTATCTCTTAGCACTTTTGAAGATATACTGAGCCTTGGTTGAAGGAGGAAAACCTTCAATAATAAAAATCAATAAACAACAAACAATTGGTTGAAATGTGGATAACACGTTTACTTCAGATCTGACAAAACAGCAAAGGAAGATGGAAACAATAAAACCATATTGTTGTTCACTTCACTCCTCTTTTATTACTCATCATTATTGTAGCGGCAGAATGCAGAATGTTCATGGAATGAACATTCTGCCTCTATTTGTTGGTTTTTTAAGTATCCATTGTATTTCAATAATTTTTACTTCTTCAATTTTAATTTGTTTTGTTTGGATAATTAAAATATATAGATTTATTTATTTAAGTCTGCCTGCAGACCACCTGTGGTCTGGACTTTAACTATCTCCCATGTACTACTAACATCCTTACCCTGCAGTGTTATATGTCATGGCACAGATTTAAGCTTCCTCCTAAGCTTGTCATAATCATCTGCCTTGTAGTTCCACATATACTCCTTGACAGAATATTCCTCATGTTTTGCAATCTCCCAAGTCAAGACTGCATGTTCACTTTCACCAGTCAGAGGCAATGTGGCCACCTTAGCTGTGGATAGCTCTTCTGATCCTATGACCAGATTCAATGCTCTCACACCCTTAGTCATCATCATCATCATCAAATTCCTGCCATGTACCCTCAAGGGGTGTACAGGATATGACAGTACTACATGAAAAAATTACATCATTACTAACTTCCTATCTACAATTTTCCTCCAAATCAGTCTGTTACTTGTCAAGACTCCAACATTATCAGATCTTATATTTCTATCGTCTAAGGCACTTTGTACCGTATCAATCCACCTATATCTTGGTCTTCCTCTGGGTCGTTTTCCTGCCAACCTGGCAGACAACACTTGTTTTGCTAATCTTTCCTCTCCCATTCTATTTAAGTGACCATACCATCTGAGATTAGCTCTGCTAACACATTCCTGGATGCTGACAATGTCAAGTTCTTTCCTAATATCCTCATTTTTAATATGATATTGCCATTGATGCCATCTGTTCACGCCTCTAATCTTTCTCAGGACTCTCATATCTGCGGTCTCTAGTCTTTGGTCAAGTGTTTTACTTCTGACCCAGCTCTCAGATCCATAAGTTAAAATTGGTTTGAACACAGTCTTGTATACAGCTAATTTAGTGTTCCGACTAATTTCTTTCTTATTCCATATGAATTTATTCAATTGACTTCCCACGATACCAGCTTTGCTGATTCTGTTGTCTATTTCTATATTTAGTTTACCATCTTCAGTAAAAATTGTGCCTAAGTAGCTGAAATGTTTTACTTGTTCCACAGGTTCTCCATTCACAACACAGTTGACATTTTCAATGATTCTGCCTATTTTCATTGTCTTTGTCTTTTTATTGCTGACCTTCATACCATATTTATTACAACAGCTATTCAATTTAGTCAAAGACTCTTGCAGACTTGTAGCGGATTTATTTAGAAGTATAACATCATCCGCATAAAGCAAAGAGCTGACATTAACATCTCCAATTTTTATATCAGGTTTAATACCACATTCCTTCATAATGTGATCCATATAGATAATGAATAACAGAGGGGATAATGTACATCCTTGTCTCACACCAGATTTAACATTAAACCATCTTCCTGTACTTCCTTCAATTCTAACTGCTGACTCACAACTCAAATAAAGACTAAGTATTGCTTGATATAATGCCCCATTGGCACCTTGTCATATGCCTTTTCTAAATCGACAAAACTTAAATACAGATCTTTGTTATATTCCCATGCTTTCTCGACTATTTGTCGTAAAGTGAAGATCTGATCCTGACAGCCTCTATTTGCCCTGAATCCAGCTTGTTCTTCACCAAGCTTTTCTTCCACAATTCTTCTCAACCGTTTCTCAAGTATACTTGCATAGATCTTGCCAGGAACACTCAGTAGGGAAATACCTCTGTAATTCTCACATTCAGTTTTATTTCCCTTTTTATATATGGGTACTATGAGAGCTCTACTCCAATCATCGGGAATTCGTCCCTCTGTCCAGGCTTTCTGAACTATGCAGTGCAGCCACTGTAAGACTCTTATACCACCATACTTCAGCATTTCTGGTCGAATATCATCTACTCCTGCTGCCTTTCCACATTTCAAGCCTTTGATGGCTTTTTCTACTTCAAGTATGGATATGTATTCCTGACTGCATGCCTGGTCAGTGTTTTTTATCACTGTGCTGTCATCACTGCTTGTTTCATTTAGCAGTTTTTCAAAGTAATTACTCCATACTTCAAGGATATCTTTTTCTCCTGTTTTCATTTCACCTTTATCATCTCTAATTCCTTTTACAGCATTCTTTCCTCCATTCCTAAGCTTCTTCAACAACCTCCAGAATATTTTGCCACCTTCTTGATATTTATTTTCTATATTCTTGCCAAAGTCCTCCCATGACTTTTGTTTAGCTAGTTTTACACACTGTTTAGCTTTCTTACATTTGTCTCTGTATTCTGTAAGAGTAAAAGCTGACTTATTTGCCAGGAACTTTTGATATGCTTTCTTCTTTTCCTTCACTGCCTCTTTAACTTCCTGTGTCCACCAGGGAGTTCTGATTTTTTTATCTTTGCACACAACCTCACCACATGCCTCTCTGGCAGAATCAATCAATGTTTCCTTCAGAGTTTGCCACTGAATCTCCAAGGTTTGATTCCTGTTCTCAAACTCTTTCATTTTCTTTTCAATAATATTTCTGTATTTTAGTCTACAGTTTACATCTGAGAGCTGCTCAACTTTTATTCGCTTTAAAACTTTCTTACATGTTATTCTTTTCAATATGAAATTCAATTTTATCCTGCTCAAGACTAAATAGTGATCACTTCCAATTTCAAATCCTCTGTACACTCTGGTGTCCTGCACCAGGGAGAAAACTTCACTATCAACAATAACATAGTCAATGAGACTTTTCTTATTCCTAGCCTCTTCTCTCCATGTGAATTTGTGCACATTTTTATGTTGGAACATCGTGTTAGTAATAACCAGTCCATGTCCTGAGCAGAAATCCAACAGATATTTGCCATTATTATTAGCTTTGCTCTTTTCTCCAAATTTTCCCAAAATATTTTTGTATGTCTCACAATCATTTCCTACTCTACTATTTAGATCCCCAACAAGGACCAACTTTTCCTTTTTCATTGTGTCAGTTGCTTTTTCTAAAGCCTCAAAAAATTCCTCCACTTCTACCTTAGTAGAACCTTCTGTGGGACCATAGGCACAAATAAGTCTCATTGTCCAGTTCCCCATTCTCATATTTGCCCACATTACTCTCGTACTAATTTGCTGATGCATGTCTTCCAGATAATCTGTGGAACTCCATGGCCTACAGCAACAACCAACTGTATTTATCTTACTGTCCTTGATCTCACCAGACTGCTTCAAATGATCAGCCACCCTTGTGCCTATCTCCTATTCTTTTTTGGCTGTAATTCATCTGCTATCATCAGCAGTAATCCTACCCTTATCTTCTCTGTCTTCCCTGAAAATACTAAATCCTTCACATTCTATCCCTGTAACTACATCATCTACTGTTAACCAAGTCTCATTAATGCCTCTAACTTTTGGCAAGGTTTCACTAGCCAATGCCAAAAGCTCCTCCCTCTTGTTTCTGATACTTCTGACAAAAATGGTATGATAAGAAAAGATGGTATGATAGAGGCAAATTAAGAAGAGGGCCAACATAATTGCAGATGAGTCAATGTGTAACAGAATGGGATGGAGTTTGTGGATGCAAGGAGTGAGTTCGATTGATAAAAAGATCTACATAATGCAAATAGTTTGAATTTCAATGGATTCTGAGTTAGTTTTTTTTTAAGAAAGTACTGTTTGCAGCAAGAGTTCACAAGTGTACAATAACAGAAACTGGAGTATTTAAAGAGATACAGGAGAGCGTGTGAGTGCATATATCCTAGAGGTGAGCAAGTGGGAGAATGATGATTTGATGCTGAATGTAGCTCTCAGGTTCTGATCTTGAGTAGGATAATCAGTGTAATGTGTTGGTGAGGCTGTGGGATGAAAGGGATAATGCATTTTATGTATAATAATGTCAGTATTTGGAATAACTGGAAGTTTTTGTCATTGATTAGTTCAATTTGGCCAAAAGGATTATATGCATTAGAGACACTTAATTGATAGAGGATAACATAGAAATATAATGCAAGGGGTATAATAGTATTTTTAGAGAGGATAGAGAGTATAGGGTGGGGGGGGGGATACTATTGATAGAAGAATTGAAGCCAAAAAAAAAAAAAAAATTAGAAGTACATCAGTAGGACAGGAATGCAGAATAACAGGCAGTATGCATTGACAAATCATAATAGTGAGTGCAGATCAAGTAATTATTATGGGGTATAGACTGGAAGGAGGAACAGTCACAGGTAGCAAAAAAAAAAAGTTATAATTACCAGAGACAGCATGTTATGGAGATAACTCAGAGAACTTGGCAGTAATGAAGGAAGCCACACCACCTCGAAGTGAGGGAGAGCATTCATGTTGTCTGTACCTGGCAGATTGACACACAGAAATTTCAGTTAGGAATTTGTGTATATTTACAAAACAGATGATTATATAACAGAGGAGCCAGTTAGAGAAATGCCATGGCATAAGAATATGGATGAGAAATATGTTAGCAGTACATAGGAAGGTAGTCAAGAGATGTTTGAAGAAAGCAGTATCAGACTGTATACCTAGAGTCGACAGGATAAACTGGGTATAAGTTAAATAAATCACTAGCATTCTTCTTCTGCAGCTTCTCCCACTTAAGTGGGGTCACTGTTGATGATGAGTCTCCTCCACATCCTCCTGTCTTGGGCTGTCACCACATCCAAGTTCATCCTCAAGTCCTCTTCTACAAGCTCCCTCCATCTCTTCTTTGGCCGCCCACGCGTTCTCCTTCCTTGCACATCCATCTGCATGACCCTTCTTCCCACATATTCATCCTCCCTCCTCATCACATGACCAAACCATGTCAACCTTGCCTCCTGTATCTTCACTCCTAAGTTCATAACTTTCACTGTTCTCCTCACATAGTCATTTCTGAGACGATCCTTTCTGGTCACACTGCACATCCACCTAAGCATTCTCATCTCTGCTACTTCCATCCTGCTGATGTTATTTTTCCTCAGGACCACAGTTTCTATAGCATACGTCATAGCTGGCCTCACTACTGTCCTATAGATTTTGCCTTTCAGATTGATCGGCACCGTCTTATCGCATAACACTCCAGCCATCTCCCTTCAGTTCCTTCAGCCCGCTTGTATCCTGTATCCCACTTCCTTCTCAGCTCCTCCATCTTCTTCCACTGTTGAACCTAAGTATCTAAAGTCCCTCACCTTCCTGATGATATTTCCTTCCGGCTCCAGATCTGTCTTCTGGCTGCCGCCCACTGTGCAACACATATACTTTGTCTTACTTCTGCTCAGTCTCATACCTCTCTCTTCCAGTACTTTTCTCCATCTTTCCAGTCTAGTTCCCACTTCTCTTCTTGAATCTGCACACAGCATTGTCCAAGGTGCATCTTCTCTCACTTCCTCCGTCACCACCTCCATCAAAATGTTAAACAGAAACAGACTTAATGCTGACCCTTGATACAAGCCAACTGTTACTTGAAAACTTTCTGTCTGTCCCAGACAGGTCCGAACACTTGTCTTCACATTTCTGTACATCTCCCGCACCAACCTGACATATTTCTCTGGAACCTTCTTCTCCCTCAAACACCTCCAGACTTCTTGCCTTGGCACTCTATCGTATGCTTTCTCCAGATCAATAAATGCCAGATGTAGCTCCCATTGTTTCTCTCGAAACTTTTCCATCATCTGCCGCAACCCAAAGATAGCATCTGTTGTTGATCTACCAGGCATGAACCCAAATTGTTTCTTTGCAATCTCCACCTCCTTCCTCAATCTTCCATCCAGAACCCTTTCTAGGATTTTCATTGTGTGGGACATCAACTTTATTCCTCTGTAATTTTTACGGTCTTGTGCATCCCCTTTACCCTTGTAGATGGGGACAAGAGTACTCTCCCTCTATTCTTCAGGTATATTTTCCTGTTGGCAAACTTTCATGAACAGGTCCTACAGCAGATCAATTCCCTCTTCCCCCGGTGCCTTCCATGCCTCCGCTGGAATCCTGTCGGGGCCCACCGATTTTCCATTCCTCATCCTCTTCATGGCCTCCGTCACTTGCACTCTACTGATGTTCTGCACCATCCCCTCAGAAGGCTGCCCATCTTCTCTGTGAGTCCTTGCATTTTCCTCATTCAAAAGTCCCTCAAAGTATATTCTCCATCTGCTTCTTATGCCCATATCCCTCCATAATACTCTTCCTTCAGCGTCTTTGATCTGCCTCACATGTAAGATGTCTTTTGCTGCTTTATTTCTACATTTCGGTAGTTGGTAAATTTTTCTCTGTCCTTCCTTTGTTTCTAATTGATCATACAGATCTTGATATGCCATGGCCTTTGCCTGTGCCACAACTCTCTTGGCTTCTTGCTTTCTCTCTCTGTACACCTCTGTCCTCTTCCACTCTTAACTCATCCCACTTCTGCTTTGCCTTCCTCTTAGCTGTCACTGCCACTTGTACATTATTATTCCACCACCAACCCTCCTTCTCCTCTCTAATCTTTCCAGATGTCTCACCAAGCACCTCAATTGCACAGCTCCGGATTACTTTTGAATTATGTTTCTACCAATCTTGTACACTTTCCAGTCCATCCGAAATCCTCTCTAACACCCTCTCCCTAAAACGATTCCTCACACTCTCTTCTTTTAAGTGAAACCACTTAATTGTCTTCATCCCATGGCTTCCAGAGGTTCTTATCTTCAATCTTATTTTAAAGTCTGCACACAGCAGTCGGTGTTGCTGTGCCACTTGATCTGTTGGAATTACTTTACAATTTGTCACAAACTTAAGACGTTTTCTTCTAGTCAAAATGTAGTCAATTTGTGAACTGTTGTTACCACTCCTAAATGTTATCAAATGTTCTTCCCTCTTGTAGAAAAACGAGTTCACAATTGCCAGTTCAAACGCTACTGCAAAGTCCACAACCCTCTCTCCTTCCTGGTTCATCATTCCCACTCCGTGGCCACCATGCACTCTTTCACAGTCTCTATTCTGTCTCCCTATGTGTCCGTTCAAGTCTCCTCCGACAATCACATCTCGTTTTCTTCCAGTTCCCTCATTTCTTCATCTAACATGTTCCAGAACTCATCTTTCTCCTCTGCTGTACAGCCAACTTGCGGGGCATATACGCATAATACGACCACCCGCTCATCTCCAAGACCCAATTTCATTCACATGATCCTGTCGTTCCTTCTACCCACTTCCAGTACTTCGCCCTTCATTCTGCCACACACCACAATTCCTACACCATTTCTTCCCTCGTTATTCGCTCCAGAGTAGAACAATTTATATCCATCTCCCAGTTCCTTTGCCTTCCCCCCCCCTTCCACCTTGTTTCCTGCACACATAAAATGTTCAGCTTCCTCGTCATGTCTGCCACCTCTCTTCTCCTTCCAGTCATGCTTCCAACATTCAGTGTTCCCACTTGCAAAATCCTCTCCACCTGCTGGGCTCGCCTCTTTAACCGCACCCACCCTTGATGCGGTAGCCCTCGTCCACTTCTCACAACTGTAGGGTGATATGGCTGCACATCGCTTAAGGGGTACGCCCTAGCCCTTTATAACATTTTCTCTTTGACTCATATCATAGCTAGAGCTGGGTGAAGTTTTACGACCGATGCCCTTCCTGACATCAACCCTCACCATTTATCCGAGCTTGGGACCGGCACCTATTGAGGCTAGCTTGCCTCCTTTGGTAGCTGCATAAGACAAAATGACTTAGCAAGATAGGAAAGATTCACCCCTAGCCCTCGAATACTCTAATAGCATCAGGGGGAAGGAGCAAGGAGAGGAGAAAGAAGCAAAGAAAGAAGGGGAGGAACCAGTCTACAGAATAATATAACAGATGTATATTACATGAAGTAAGGCATGGTCCAGCATCTAGTTACACTGCCTCGGGGTTTGCCATGCCCGTACTCACTAAAGTGAGCCCTTGAGGTTTAGCATTATTAGTGAAAATTGCAGAAAAAGTTCTGGAGGGTATATAAAGAAAGTGGTTAGTAAGTCCATGACCTGTGCAAGGCCCAGGAAAGAAAAATGAGCTATACAGCAAAAGCCAAAACTAATTTGAGAGGAAGCTCTCATGGAGGAAGATGAGGCCAAAGGGAATTCCAAAACGTTCTTTCAATCTGTGTTTACATGGGTATACCATCCAGGTTGGAGATATTGCAGTGCCAAATATTTACATTCACTCCATCTGCTATCACTAGTCTGTTATCCAATTCCATCTGTTTCAGCTTGTGGTTTGGCAATCTATCAAAAGCCTTTGCAAAATCCAAGCATACCACTGTAATGTGTCTCCCTTGTCCAGTGCATTTGTCACCTTGTTAAAGTAGATAAGTAAGATGGTAAAACATTACCTCCCTTTAGCAAACCCATAGTAGTAAGGATAAAGAATACCACTGTTATCAACCCACCTTTGTGTCCTAGCTCTCACCAACCTCTTGAATGCTTTAACTACAACTCCAGATATACAGATGCCTATAATTTGTAGCCATATCCTTATCACCACCTTTGTGAAGTGGAACAATTTTACCTTCCTTCCGCTTCTTTGGAATTTGTGCTGTTGCAAGATTTTTGTTAAACAGGTAGGCCAAGGTTTATGCTAACTCCATGTAACATTCACTTAAGATATGTGGCAATATGTCATAAACTCCTATTGCCTAATTGATATTTAACTTACTTAACTCCTCATATATCTCTGGTTGCTTACCATTCAGTGTTCTCTCATTTCATTCTCTACACTTTGAAACACCCTGATGAACTGCTCATTGAATGCATTGATTGTATCCTCTGCAGCTGTTACCAATCTCCTACTTTCATCCATTAACATCATCTTGCCATAATTATTTCTCTCTCTACTTGCTGCATGTCGAAAAATACTCCTGAGGGTTTTTCTTGGCCTGATTAGGTAATTTCTGGACTGTAGCCAGAAATTACAGTATCTTTAATATCAGCATGTCCTTACCAACCGATCTTTTTTTAGCAACTTATCAATCTTTATACTCAAAAGTGCCTTCTTTCAGATTTCATGCTTAATTCCCTCATTCATCCATTTGACACCCACCTTATTCAGCATTTTGACCTTCAGAATACATTCACACACTGATGCTGTTATGTATTTCTGTGTCACTTCACAAGCACAAACACAGCAGTTTACTTTTAGGTCTATAACCAGTCCTACCCAAGCCACCTGTTGGTTGTGATTTCTCCATCACACCTGCCTTTGCCCAGTCATCTTTATCAGTGATGCATACCTCCATATATCTCCTCAGTCTTCCCCCCCCCCACATCCTGATCCATTCGTATGCTCATCACACATTCACTACCACTTTGTAACTTTATGCAGGATTAAATGCAAGATGTGCAAGGTGTTGCATTTTTTAGTGCAGAAATATAAGGCTGTGTACTATATCGATGGTGCTGTACTGCAGGAAACGATGAGATTAGAGATTTGGGAGTGATGGTTGACAGTAGACTGAAGTTTAGAGGGTGTATTGCTAGTGTTGCAAAGGCTGCACATCATAGTGCTGCTATGATAAGAAGAGTACTCTAGCATGCAAGGAAAAGGAAGTGGTTGTGCCACTGTATAAGGCACTGGTCAGACCACACTTGACTCTTGTGCTCAGATCTAATCACCGGTTTTCAATGTGATGTGGAGGCATTGGAGAGGGTCCAGAGGCAAGTGACTAAGACAGTATCAGGAGTTTGGAATGCTGGCTATGGAGAGAGGTTGAAGAAATGTGGATTGCAGAGTTTGGTGGATAGGAGGAAGAGAAATTTAAGTTAGTGAGAGGATTTTATCAGGTTAATCCAGAGGGGACTATAAAAAGAGTAGATGATGAGAGGGGAAGAACTAGATGTCATTCCTGGAAGTTATGTAAAAGTGTGGTGAAGAAGGGCATGATAAATATGTTGTCAGTTGAATGAACCTCCCATGATGAGTCTGTCGACTCCATGGAAGGTGTAATAATAATAATAAAAAAAAAAAAAACTCTGGGAAGTCACTATATGAGATAGTATCTTTAGAATCAGCATGAGCTGTGTAACACTCCTCCTACCTTACAAATACAGCTGAATTAATTTGGCAAGATCTGGGAGATTCTAAGACAACAAATATCTGAACTTCTCTGACTTCATTTTTTTATCTGATCCATAGAAGGCACCTTGATTTCATTAATTATTTTTAGTTACAATTTGAATTGTTTAGATAAATCTAATTGAGTGCTTTGAATTCAGTAAAATATTAGTACTTCAATAAATGTACTGATTTTGTTTTTCTAGTGTTGCTTATAGAATAAAGCAATAGTATGAATAAACAAAAATAATAAAATAATAAATTATTTGGTTTAACTTATTCTGATATGTCATTTTGTTTTTTGTGAGCTTACATAAAACTTTGTGGCTTAGGGTCAGAGAGATTTTAAAAAAAACTGAAGGTAAACTAGATTTAAAAAAAAAAAAATTTTATTTCAGTGGTGGTAACAAACGGAAGCTATCCTTAGCCATAGCACTAATTGGTTCACCTTCTGTTATCTTTCTGGATGAACCCACATCAGGAGTAGATCCAGTAGCCAGAAGAAAATTATGGAATGCATTAATAGCTGTAAGAGAAGTTAGTAGAGCAGCAGTTGTCTTAACTACGCATAGGTAAGAATAATAAATGATTTTTTTTTTTTTGAAATTTGTTATTAAAATTTTTTTTTAATTTAAAAACTTATCTTTAAATGGGTAATTAACTGGAAATGCATTTTTTTTTATTATTCTTTGATTTTTGTGAAAATAAAAAATACAGTGATTTCCTTTATTTCACATTCTGATCATCTGTGAACAAAAATGGAGAATTATCTCCCACTTTTCTGTAAGGATTCCTTCAACTCCATAAAGCTCTGCTAATTATAATGATAATAATATATATAGTACTCAAACCTAATAATTCTGTCAAGTGCACACACAAAGATCATATATTCCAAAAGTGTGAAATAATCCACATCCATTCACTCAAAACCACATTCACCATTTTTTTTTTCACAAATCCTGATAAAAGAAGGAAATTAATACTTTATGAACTTCAATAAGTAAATAACTGAAATACCCAACATTCTGGGTATTCTGGATATTCATTTTAAATATTCCAAAGAAAACACTTAGATGTCTTTGACCCACATAATATCCTGATATTCTGTGTGTGGTAGATATGCTTTTGCTTTAAAAAAAAAAAAAAGGCTATAGTTTATTACTAAGAGCCCAAGTTACACATTAATGGAAGTTTGTTCACTTGGCTATGCTACCAATTACATATTTGGTTTAATCCTTTATCCAAGTGTAAGCAAAGAAAGTTTGCGCCTGAAATATTTTCAGGACTGGGGCAACTCGTGGTAAAGGTGGTATAGGTTCTGATCACTTGCCTTAGTATCCCATAATGCGAAACACATATCCATATGGGTATGCATAGCATTATACATTATACATGGAAAGGATCACTACCCAGACTGGTTTCAACCTTTATTGAGGTCTCATCAGTGGGAGCTAGACCCAGAAGTGGTGATACTAAGGTGGAAGTAAAGCCCAAGGTCTACATGCATAATATCATGTAGAGAAAAGCATAATCCAAATAAAAGCCAGTACATTATTACAAACTACTCAAAGTCAGAAGGAAAGTGATTAACTATCTATGAAATTATGCATAAATGTATGCCTGGTTCATCGGTTTGGGAAACTGTTCTCTATAGCTTTCTGCCTTATAAACATATCTTCCCTAGTTGTTGGAAATGCCAACTAGATCGCTAGGGCAACTAACTTACATCAACCAAAGAAACAATACCAAGCTTGTTAGAGAGTCAAAGTGACAACTGCTACATTTCATCTTCAGAGCAGGGTTCTCTGTTTTCACTGACCCTCTTCTGACATACAGACCAAATAATACCCTAACTAGGAATGCTACTCATCATACCATTATTAAATAATTAGGGAGAGCACTCCTCCATTTGAGAGTAAAGCGGTAAGATGATTTCCACTAGCTATTACATGGGACCAAATCTGATGGCAAAGTGTTTGGTGACTTCCCAATCAGTTGGTGAATAATCTTACTGCTGCTTACTCTGACACAGTGTGCCTGAAGGGAGTCTGAGTATAGTAGTATGCAGGGATCACTGTTGAGGCCATGCTTGGATTAGAGTCTGGGAACTCTAATCCAAGCACACGTCATCTCTGCTGCATGTCCCTTCTTGATTAGTTTCTGCACTCATTCAGCCATGAAATAAATAAATACTAATGTCACTGCAGATATAAAAAAACACCTGCCATAAAAAAAAATAATAATAAGCGCTTCTACATCCATTTCACCAGTATGTGGGACATTAGTACAAACATTAGTGATGTATACACCAGCACTTACAGACATCAAAACTCGATCTGCTATTCCTAACCTAACTCCAACTGACATCCTCTGTGACTACAATCCATCTCAGCTATTCCAACTAAATCATGTATGATGCCTTCCAGAAAAAGGAAGGAATATATGCTTTTGTCAAATCAGACATTCCTTGCCAAAAGTTATCAACCCTGGAATCCTTACTATACAGTTTGCTCTAGCTCGAGCTTTTCTTGCCTCACCCCATAGCTTTCATATCAGGCTTGATCTAAAAAATAAACAGTTTTAAAGGGACATACATGTGCACTAGACATATCTAAATAACTTACACTGCTACACATGTAACAAATATTATATAGAATTTTATTCAAAAACTCCAGTATCTTTTATCCAATACATTTTATTTCATATATGTTACATGGACATCATCAGGGAGACTGTTTTACTATATTCCAAACACAATAATGAGTCATAAATGCTGTGACAGTGAATGAGTTTAAGGCGAGGTATGATAGATACTGTATGAATGTCGAATAGTTGTGATGAAAATGATTTGGGGCCTCCCTCGATGAGTCTAATGACTCCCTGGAGTTGCCCGTAATAATAATAATAATAATAATAATAATAATAAATCATGTGTATATTAGCTTGTGTCTCAATTGTAGCTGAAGTATATGATATTACACTATTAGAGTTCAGAGAAACAATTGTAGAAAGTTGGTAGATTAAAAAAAAAAAAAAACTTATGAATAGTTAATAGTGATCACTTCCCATGTGCCAGTTAATAGTGATCACTTCCCAAGGTTTTGGGAAGTGAACACTATTAATTGCTCAAAACATTTTTTAATTAATAATTATTTTACATTATTTTTTTATCTATGCAACTTTCTACACTTTTTCCTTTGAACTCAAATAGTGTAATATCATATACATCAGCTGTGACCGAGAAACGAGCTAATATATGCATAATTTAGGACTCATTATTGTGATTCACGTTTTCTCGCATTCAGAAATAGATCGACAGTGAATCTCTACTTTGCAATGAACAACACAGGTTTATTATTATTATTATCCAGGCCTCCATGGAGTCAAAAGACTCATCGTGGGAGGTCCCCCCCCCAAGAAACACAAAGTCTATCATACCATTCTTTAAACTCATTGACCATTCTCACTCTCACCACTCCATCAGGCAATGCATTCCATGGTTCAACCACCCTCCATGAAAAGAAACCGTTTCCTTTCGTAACTTCCAGGGATGGCCTCTTGTCATCGCTCCTTCCCTCTGTTCAACCAAGTGGAAAGAACTCTCCAGTGTCAACCCTGTAACCACCTTTTACTGAGAGAAGGTCATGTTTTAGCAACTTGCTCACATTCTATAATAATGTTACTACTGAACTAGACAAGGGGAATGGATACATCATGATACTTTTGGATTTTGCTAAGACTTTTCAGAATACAACATGGAAGACTGTTGCAGAATATGGGTTTGGATTATAAAATATTAGCATGGTTAAAAGGATGGGTGACTGACAGATACCAAAAAGTGGTATACATGGGATGTGAGTCTGCAAGATTTAAGATAATTAGTGGTGTACCACAAGGATCAGTCCTTGGTGCACTGTTATTCAATCTGTACATTGATGACATTGAGAAGGATCTGACAGGCGACATACAGCTATTTGCCGATGATGCTAAGATAGGTAGGGTGATTAGGAATGCTGCTGATATGCAGTACTTGCAGAATGATTTGAATAGGCTAGGATTGTGGCCATGGGAAAAAGGATGTCAGTAAACTAAAGTCATGCACTTTGGCATGATTAGATATCCAGGTTTGTATTATATTGGTAGGATTATGCTAGAATAAACTGATCAGGCTAGGGATCTTGAAGTGTTTAGTAGATGGCAACTTGAAGTTCAGGGGCCATGTAGCAAAGATTACAAATGCAACTCAAAAGTTAATTACCATTCTGAAGCGAACTTTCACATGTAAAGATAGGATGTCATTTTGCCTCTTTACAAGGCCTTGATAAGACCTAACTCGGACTATTGTGCAGGTCTGGTCTTGTGGTTTCTGTTGTGATTCTGATATATTGGAGAGAGTGCAAAGGAGAGTGTTAAAAATAATATTAGGATTGTGGAATACTGATTATAAAGATAGATTGAGAATTTGTAGACTGCAGATACTAGCAAACAGGAGAACGAGAGGTGGTATGATTGAGATATACAAACCTCTGAAAGGGTTATACAGAATTTCAGCAGATGGAATTTTTCATTTTATGGAGGGTGGGGAAAGAACAAGAGGGCATCTTTGGAAGCCCTCTTGTCTCTCATAGGGTGATACATGATTGGAATGGATTGCCGTTTGATGTGGTATGTGCAAGCAGTGTGAATGAATTCAAGAATAAATATGATAGCTAGTGTGTGTGTAGTGTGTAGTGTGTGGCCTCCCTCAATGAGTCCCTTACTCCCAGGAGGTCTCTCTTAATAATTATCATTTCCTGTATCATGATCTATAAAATAAACATCGGTGCTCCAAGCACAGAAAATTAGAGCACAATAGATGCTTGATTTCTACTGGATTTTTCTCTTCCATATACTACTGTTTGGTATCTGTCCATCAGCCACTCTTGTTTTCACATCATCAGATTCATATCGATCTATGTTTGATCCAGTTTGTGTAACAGAGTTCATTAGTATCCTGTCATGATGAAGCAACATTCTCCCCCTTCATCTAATTCAACTGTCACTATTATAAATTACTAATTATGATTAACGACCTACCTTTCACAAAGCTACATTGTGCCCCAAATAGAGTATCATATTTTTATGTTAATGTTGTTTAAAATTTACATGTTAATCTCCCAGCAAATAAAGTTCTACTAGCTTAATAGTTTTTCAATATACTGATGATAAAATGAAAGAACAGTGGAATTTTTTTTGCCTTTTTCCTTGCCACTTTATTCTCATATTCTGATTTTATTTCTTACTGAAGTTGTTATTCTTCATGCCTACACTTGCCGATGCCCATTCTTATACATTCTCTATAATGTACTCTTATTTTGCAGTCCTTCCTTACTTACCTCTATCTTTAAACTTTAAAGCATGTATTTTGATTCTGAAAGCATCTGGTGTGAGGTGGAGGTGGGAAAGACAGGATATTTAGTGAGGTGTTGCTACAGACCAAGGAGCACAGAGAGTGGGGACCAGGAGATGTTGAGACAGTTGAGCATGGCAAGTGCAAGAAGAATGATTGCTATGGGAGATTTTAACTACAGTAGTATAAATTGGGGAGAGGAAGATGCATGTAGCAATAAGGGAATGGAATTTTTAGAATTCTTGAGGGACAAATGTCTTAGGCAACATGTAATTTTGGATTTGGTTATAGCATCAGAAGAGTTGATAATAACTGAGATGACATCTCTACCACCAATTGGAGAGAGTAACCATATGGTTTTGACTTGGAAAATGAATAGACATGCAGGAATATCAAAGAGAAGGGAAGAACGTATGTGGAATTATAAAGCAGGTGATTATAATAGTCTCAGACATTAACTTGGGGAAGTTTCAGGGAGGGAGGAATTGGAAGGCCAGGATATCATTAGTGCTTGGGAAATTGTGAAGGAATATTTGTTAGCAGCAATGGTAAGCTGCATTCCACGAGCGAAGAAGAAGAGGACACAATTTGGAGTAAAGTGGATGACAAACAATATTAAACAGGAATTGCATGCGAAAAAGAGACTATGGAAGAGATATAAGGAGTCAGGTGAAGAGAAGATGTATGAAGAATATAAGACACAGGCCAGAAGAGTGACTAGTATGGTAAGGAAGGCGAAACTGGAATATGAGAGGAGATTGGCCCTTAGATCCAAAGAAAATCCTAGGGAATTTTTTAGCTATGTGGCCAGTAGGAGGAGAAATGACTGTGGAAGAATGACATTGTGGGATAAAAATGGGAATAGAGTGACTGATGCAGAGGACATAGTGGAATTGAAAGTGTCAATGAACACTTTATTGGAGTATTTCATTCTGGAGGAGTCAATTTGAATACCAGAGAAATAGGACAGGTTCGAGGTTTAGATATGCAGGAGGAGAGTGTGCTCTGGATGGTATTTCACCACAGGTTTTGAGAGAATGTGCTAAGAAACTGACAGTGCCTTTGACCTGGCTTTTCAATGAAAGCCTGGCTGCAGGAAAGGTGCCCATGGAATGGAAGGAAGGTAAGATAGTACCATTGCATAAGGGTGGTAGCAGACTGATAGTGTCTAATGATAGGCCAGTTTGTGTGTCATCAGTAGTTAGTAAGATCTTGGAGAAAGTAGTGAGGGACCTTATACAGCATTGGGCGGATAAGGGTAGTGTTATCTGTGAGAGTCAACATGGATATGTGAAGGGGCAATCTTGTTTTAGCAATATGCTAGCCTTTTATAATAAAGTTACAAGAGCATTAGATGAGGGAAAGGCATATACTGCCATTTTCCTAGACTTAGCAAAGGCATTTGACAGGGTACCACATGATAAGCTGATATTCAAATTGAAGCACATGGGTCTGGATATCAGATTAGTCAACTGGATTCAGGATTGGCTGTCTGATAGGTATCAGAGAGTTGTGTATGGTGGAGCAATATCAAAGAGGCAGAAGGTTACAAGTGGGATTCCACAGGGCTCAGTACTGGGACCTATATTGTTTAACCTTTATATCAATGACATTGTCCATGGAGTGCAAGGGGATATTCAGTTGTTTGCAGATGATGCGAAGCTGGGAAGGGTTATTAGTAATAGTGCAGATGTGGTAGCCCAGCAAGAGGATTTGAATAAGCTAGATAGATGGGCAAATGAATAGGTGGTGTCAGCTTAATGCAGCAAAATGTAAGGTCTTGAGATTTGGGATACATCGATGGGACGCTGCATACTCTATGGGAGGAGTTAAATGGGAGGAAGTAGGGGAGACAAGAGATCTGGGGGTTGATGATTAATAGAAATCTGAAATTTAGGGAACATATTGCAAAGGTAGTGAAGGTAACACAGAGGATTTCTGCAATAATGAGAAGGACACTGACCTGCAGAGATAAAAGGGTTATCCTTCCGTTGTATAAGACTCTGATCAGACCATACTTAGACTATTGTTCTCAGATCTGGTCCCCATGATTGGAAGGGGGATAAATTAACTGTGGAAAGGGTACAAAGGCGGATAACAAAGATGGTGTCAGGATTGTACAATGTTAGTTATGAGGATCGGCTGAAGGAGTGTGGACTGCAGAGTTTGATGTGTTGAAGGAGGAGAGATGATATGATTGAGACTTTTAAACTGTTGAGAGGTGGTTACAGGGTTGACACCGGGAAGGAGTCATGACAAGTGGCCATCCCTGTAAGTTACGAAAGGAAACTGTGAGAAAGAGGGTGAGGAGCGGTTTCTTTGCATGGATGGTGGTTGAACCATGGAATGCATTGCCTGGTGGAGTGGTGAGAGCGAGAACGGTCAATGCGTTTAAGGAGTGGTTTGATAGACTTTGTGTTTCCTAGAAGGGACCTCCCTTGATGAGTCTTGATAGACTTGTGTTTCTTAGAAAGGACCTCCCGCGATGATTCTTTCGACTCCATGGAGGCCTGAATAATAATAACAATGTATGAACAGAGATGAAAGATTATCAAAATATATCTTTGAAGCAGAAATGGTAGGGAAAATCCCTAAGACTTGTAACTAGAATGTCTTAAAAGATAGAAAAATAAGAATTGCTTTATTACAATCCTAAAAATAACATACTGGCCAAATTTGGTGGTAGATATAGTAATGAAATCTTAATAATGTTTTAGATATACCATGAGATGATGACTCTTGAAATGTAATTTTACATCACACTTTTTTATATATTCCTTGACAAACTCCACAAATTCTAATAATTTCTTTCCTTTCCAGTCGCTTATTGCATGCCAAAAAAGGTATGCCTACTTCATTTATAATTATGTAAAAACATATAATTATTAAGGAGCACCTCCATAGCCTAGATGAGCCTTCTGGTTGGAAATACCTGAGTTCGAATCCAATCTATGATGAGAGGACCCTCTATCAAGTATTTTCAATCAAATGGTGAGTTAACAGGTCTCATATAGAGGTAGAAGATTTTTTCTCTCAGAAACTCAGTTTTTTTTTTTTTGTCCAAACTGGTCCTGCAAACACCTATCTACAGACATAAGATAATAACTGCAAGATAGAAGAGATTAAAGCCTCTCATCTTATCTTTCTACTGCACATTATGGATCTCAGGTAGAGATCCATAATAGTCAACCTCCTAGATGGAGATGACACTTGACTGGACAACACAGAATTATTAAGGGCTCCTACTGTCTTAGATAATTATCGCTCAGCAACTCAATGTCCTTTTGTTACTAACATTATTCTTCCAGTTAAAATTTCTTGTCATGATTAATTGCTTTGCACTCAGCTGATTAAACATTGTATATTAATCTTTCTTTCCAAATATACTTTTTTTCTCATTCACTCTTTGTTTCACACCATGTGGCTTTATATCTACTGCCACTCCTTCTACTTCTTCATATGAGCTGGAAATAATTCTTCTACTTCAGCAGCAAACATATCCTTTCCATAATATCAGTACTATTTCATTTATTTCAATAAATTTTGTACAGACAAAGCTAAAACAAAGCCACAAATCCATCACACACTTATAATATATTAAATAATATATATATTATATATTATTTAATATCTGCCAGGTGGCATTTTGCTGAAAGGTTTATGTAAAGAAGGCTCCCATTTCAGCTAATTTTTTGGAATAAGTGTGTGTAGATGAGTAAGGGTTGCAGTAAAAGTTGTGCACTCGCAATGTTTCTAGTGTGGGCTTGTTTCTTTAAGTTTGATTATGAAATTGTTAAACTTGGAGTGAAATGTAGTAACTGGCAAAGGAAAGAAGGCAGCAGCTTTGTCTTTGCGGGGGTTTTTATTTTAGTTATTTCGTGAAATGTGGGGTATGCTATATGTATTAGTTTGATTATGTAGATAAATTATGGATATTTAAGGTGGATGGAAAGAAGGTGTGTGTGTGTGTGCAAAGTGTGATCTGAATGAAGATTTGATAAGTGGTAACATATTGGTAACTGAAAGTGTTAGTAGAGAGAATGCCACAAAAAGGATGAGTGCTCGTCTCATAGCAAAGAGGGATAGTGTAAAAGAGCAGCAAAAAATTGGTAAGAAAGTTTTAAAAAGTGAATGAGCAATCTAATAAACTTAACAATCAATGGTAAGAATGGTGTAAGATGAAAAACAGAGTGCAATTAATGATAAGGTAGTGAGCAAAGTTGACGATAAACAAGTATGGCTGGTGATAAAATTGAGAGAGTGAATGAAAGTGAAAAAATTATGCAAGATATGAAAGCTGAGTTGGTTAAGATGAGACAAGAGATGTGATGGATATGGAGTGAAATGAAGAGAATTCGAGATGTGTATGGAAGAATGAAGAAGATGAAAATAAACAATATTGATATGAAAGAGGTAATGAAAATCCCCGAGTGCTGTTGTATGTCACTTTGATTATTAGACGTGTGGTAAATGAGAAGATGCACAAGGTTTGTTTTCCTGATGGTAAAATGAATAGAGTGATTGAGACATAGGATATGAGGAGTAAGCGAGCAAAATAGTTGGTAGTGGTAATAGGGAACAAATGACTTGACTGGGAACATGTAAGATTAGATATCAGGTGGTTGTTGAGAAGGATAAAAGATAATAGTGTTATCGGAAAGTATATTCCTCAGGTATGACAATGATGAATTGAAGTAGAGAACAAAGATTGTGAATATGTTAGCAGAAATGTGTGAGGAGAAAGGAGTGCAGTTTGTTAATGTGTGGGAGAAATTTGAAGGATGAATTGAGCTATATAAGAGTGATGGACCGCATTTGAATGGTTTTGGTGTGTGTCATTTGGAGAGACTGCTGCTGGAAGGTAGAGAAATGAGTGCAGAGAATGAATCTGATCAATTAAGAAACAACATGAAAAAGCAAGAGAGTAAGGAAGGAGAGATTGATGTGGTGGTCATGAATGATGAAGCGGGTAGCATGAGTTTAGAGAATGAGCAAACAAGTGTGCAAGACAAACAGGGAGGCTCAGGGTGGACAGGGGAACACAGCATGAGAAAGACTGATGCTCCAAGAGCATGTGAATACGTGTGTAGACAAAAAAGGGAAGGGATGATCTGGGATCAAGTAAAAACAGTTGGATTTGAAGAAAGTCCTAAGATAAATAAGGAGAAAAAGAAATAGCTCAAGTTAAGTATGGAGAAGTCACATCTAATGAGCGGTATCAGTGAAACTTGTTATAGTTCTAGGAATGAGCTGATGTTTGTATACAAATTCTAGAATGTAAGAAACAAGACAAACAACATAGTTGTATTGACTGAGACTGTTCACACAAAACTTTTTGAAACAAGTGAGACATGGTTGGATGAGGATGACATCATGACAGGAATACAGATGGAAGGGTATGATGTGTTTTTTTGAAGATAGAAAGAGTAAAAAGGGAAGTAGAGTGCTACTGAATAAAAAAAAAGAGTTATGTCCATACAACAAAAGTAGAGATGCAAGAGGGAAATAGTGGCAGTGGTTTGAGATAGTATGGTGTGAGATAGAGGTGAATAGAATGAAATACTTAGATGTCATAAATAGACCTGATAATGTGGAGGGTAGTGAATATGAAATGTATAAGAAAATTAGCCAAGCAAATAGGAAAAGGATGACCATTATAGGCAATTTTAATTATGACAATATAGACTAGGATGATAAGATAGCAACTGGGAGTAAAGAAATGAGTTTCTCTAGTATTTCAGGAACAACTACCTCAAGCAGTATGTAACAGAGGGCACATGAGGATTGAAGGTCTTGGATTTGAAAAAGCATTATGCAGGCAACACAAAGAACAGGCAAGGGTGACTTGGTTGGTAAATGTAGCAAACGTTCAGTATGAGCATCGGCTAGCTAATGAAGTCAAAAAAAAAAAAAAAATCCTAGCGAGTTCTTTCAATATATAGCAAGCTAAAAAAAAATGAATGATTATGGAAAGATAACACTGATTGGAAAAAATGATATAAGAACAACTGTTATAGAGGATATAGTTAAGATATCTAATGAGCAGTTCATAAGAGTCTTTCATTCTTGTGAATGTGACATCATGGAGAGTTTGAGGGCAGTTGATGAGGAGGAGACTTGCCTGTAAGTGAGCAAGAGAAATTGACCAAATTTGATATTAATAAAGCTGTGGGGTTTGATAATGTATCACTATGTATTATGAAGGAATGTGCCAGGGAGCTGACATTTGCCTTGATATATTTGTTTAATATGAGTCTTGCACTCAAAAGGAATGGAAGGAAGGCAAGATTGTGCCACATCATAAAGGAGGTGACAGAACTCAAGCATCAAATTATAGGTCTCACTGTGTGTCAGTTGTGGTTAAAATGTTGGAGAGGCTGGTGAGAACCATGATCCAGAATTGAATTGATAACAGTGGTATTATCTTTGATGGACACCATGGATTTCCTAAAGGGAGGTCAATGTTTTAGTAATCTACTTACTTATTACAATAAGGCGACAGCTTCATTGGACAAAGGAGATGGATATTCAGTAGTTTCAAATTGAGAAGAATTTGAATGTGTTTAAGGCAAGGTATGATGAGCTGTGTGTATGACAAAAGGAGCTTTATAGATGAGTCTTTTACTCCATGGGGTCTTAGGATAATAATAATATATTAAAAATATAAGATATGAAAAATATGATGAGAGATCTGGGAGTGGTTGTGGTAGATAAGGACCTGAAATTCAGGGGCCACATTGCACAAGTTGTGAAGATGTCACATCAGATAATGGCAATCATATGGAGGACCCTGACATGCAGAAATAAGGAGGTTATGAAGTCACTGTATAATGCATTGATCCAGTCTCATATGGATTATTGTGCATAGATTTGGTCGCCAGGTTTTCATGATGATGAGGATATGTTAGAAAAGGTCCAGAGAAAATTCCCAAAGGTAGTCAATAGTTATTGGAATGTAGAGTATGAGGACAGATTGAGAAAATGTAAATTGTAAAGCCTCGTGAATAGGAGGAGGGGGGGGGGGGATATGATTGAGATGTATAAGCTGGTCAGCGGTTGTTTTCAGGTTGACATGGAAGAGTTTTTTTAATAGAATGTGAGATGGGGATAGAACAAGAGGCCATGACTGGAAACTGTATAATGAAGGTGTGAAAAGAGGAGTGAGGAGAAGGTTCTTTGCATGGAGAGTGGTTAGTGAGTGGAATGCATTGCCTGAGTGTGTTGTGCTTGTAGGCACATTGAATCAATTTAAGGCACAGTTGGATGAGCATTGTGTGCGATAGTGTACCTCCTACAATGAGTCTCTAACTCGAAGGGTCAGATGTTAATAATTATAATAATAATATATAGTTGTGTACTGCATCTTTTACTTCACTGTGTTTTCTTAATATTAGTTGCGTCCATGCAGCTCCTGAGATGTAACTGTTCTTGTCCTGCTTACTACCATTTCCTCCAAACTCTACTGATACAATACTTACTCAACATCTTCTCTGTATCAGTTATACTGTCTTCACTCTAACAATTCATGTTTTTCTCTTTCCTGTACACTTGATCATCAGCCATCTCATTCAACAAAATACTCTCCAAATACTTCACACTCTTTCCTATACACATTCTTTCTCATGTCAGATTAGAAGATTATCTAAATAATGGATAGCTTAACAAGATGAACAAGATGACGTAACATTCTGAGCACTAATAGAGTGTTCTGATCAAGTTCTTCATGTCAAATTAGTCACAAGTAACCAAAATTCACTTTCCTTGCTGTTGTCTGCTTACCTCTGTTGGAAGGCTATAAATTTAAATTCAGTGTGGATTTTATAAAACTTGTTCTGGCTTTGGAAATTTATTAGTTATCCTTAAGATCTACATGTCTTGACATAAAATTATTGTGGTACAACTGAGTAAAGGTAATCATCTAGTCTAGAGCAAAGACTGGTTAAAATTTAATCAAAATTATTATTATAATTACACAGATTCCTCCAGGGAGTCCAAGGACTAGTGCATTCAACATTTGCTTTTTTTATGTGTCTCTTGCTTTAAAGTTTTGTTCATCTGATTAACTCACATGCAATTTATTCTTGCTACTCTAGGAATGCTGAATGATATAGTATTAATCATCTGATGAGTATACAGAGAGATTGTAGAAGAGAGTGTAATGAATGATGCAAGCATGGGATCACACAGGAAGTCAGAGGTAATGTGAAAGATGAGGAGAGTGGTGTGAATGGAGTACTTAATCTTCCTATAGTGACCAATGATCAACTGGGTTGCAGCCAGTCATATGAGAAAATCTATGTGGAACTACAAGGCCAATGATTATGAAAAACTTAGCAGACAACTGAGAGCCATATCATGGAAAATATATCTGGGTGAAAAGGAGAGAAATATTGCTTGGGCACTAATGAAGAGCTATTTAACACCAGTAATGTTTGGGTGTATTCCAAAGGTTGAAAACACTAAATAAGGTAGGAGAAAAATAGATGAATGAAAAAAGATTAAACATGCATTATGGAAAATGAAGGCTTTATATGGAGGAAACAAAAGATGAAGGTAATGATCAGTTACATGAGTACTAAGAGATTATAATAGATTTAGTTTAATCCTTTATCCCAGTGAGAGCAAACAAAGTTTGCGCCTGAAAATATCTTCAGGACTAAATATAGGGAGATACAGGGTTAGAAGTGCCTGGTATCTTGCTCCACCTTTGCCACGAGTTGCCTTGGTGTTGCACTACTTACTGGATAAGATAGTATAACACTATATTTAGTCCTGAAGATATTTTCAGGCGCAAACTTTGTTTGCTCTCACTGGGATAAAGGATTAAACTAAATCTATTATAGTCTAACCTAGTGATAAATAAATTTTCAACATCTTTCTCTAAATCCAGAGTAATTTTTAAAAAAGGTGATAAACCTTTTGGCAACTCCCATAGGCACAGATGACTTGCTACTGCTTCTGCCTGGTATCTCCAGCTCTGGGCCTGGCTCCCACTGAAGAGACCTCAATAAAGGTCGAAACTAGTCTGGGTAGATGGCCAATCCCTTTAATGCATAACAGTATACATATCCACATAGGAAATGTGTTTTGCATTATGGGAGATACTGGGTTAAAATTGCCTGGTAGCTTGCTCCACCTTTGCCACGAGTTGCCTTGGTGTTGCACTACTTACTGGATAAGATAGTACAACACTATATTTAGTCCTGAAGATATTTTCAGGCGCAAACTTTGTTTGCTCTCACTGGGATAAAGGATTAAACTAAATCTATTATAGTCTAACCTAGTGATAAATAAATTTTCAACGAGTACTAAGAGAAAACAAGGAAGGCGACTCATTTGGTAAGAACAGCAAAAGTGCAGTATGAGAAGAAATAAGCTAATGAGGCCAAGAAAAATTCTAAAGATTTCTTTCTATATGTGAGAAGTAAAGAAAAAATTATTATGGGAGGATTGTGTTAGCAGATGGAAATGGTAGATTGGTAATGCTGAAAAGGATATAGTTGAGGTATTCAGTAAGAAATTGAGTTGGATATTTGATCCTCAATGAATGCAACATCATGAGAAGCTTGAGTAAAAAGGATATGGTAGACTGATAAGTAAGTGAGCATGAGGTGCATGAGGAATTAAGTAAACTTAATTTTTATGGTAAGCGAGCCAACACCTGATTCCAGTTTGAGACCAATATTAAACAGAATATGGATATGTAATTATGGATTCTTCAGCAATCTGCTATTCAAATCAAAAGTTTTATGTGGTTATAGAGAGTTACTGAATATCAGTTAAATAAAGTGTTATAAAAATTTGAATTTTTACTATATGAAATTTAGTAAAGACCCATTTAGGTTTTCAGTAGACCGTTTCATTTATTTTAGCATGGAAGAATGTGAAGCATTATGTAGCAGATTAGCAATTATGGTAAATGGACAGTTTCGATGCCTTGGCTCTACTCAACATTTAAAGTCAAAGTTTGGTCAAGGATATACAGTCATCGCAAAATTGCCACGAGAAAATTCTGTAGATCCTGATGCTTTGCAGCTTGTTAAGAACTACATTCAGAATGCTTTTCCAGGGTCAGAACTAAAAGATATTCATCAGGTAACAGTTTTTATTTTACACTCTTTTTCTTTCATTTTGCATTTTCTTACTAGCAAAAAAAAAAAAATAATAATGCACTAATCATTTGAATCCCACCAGCTCCATTAAAAACAAATAGTGTTATTTTAGTGGAGTAAATTAGATGTAACATCATATTATTATTATTATTTTCTTGGACATCTCTGTAGAGCTAATGATGCATTTTGGAGGCCCACACTAATCATTATTCATACAATACCTGTCATACTTCTCCTTGAATTCATTCAACGAAAAGCATTCACATCTGACTCTGGCAACTCATTCCACTTATTTACCACTCTCCAAGGAAAACATTAAAGTCCTCATACCCTTACTAAAGCCATACACAATTTCCAGGAATGACCCCTTGTTCTCTCTCTGCCATAAATTGAAAAAAATCTGTCAGTTTCATAGAACTCATTTAATAACTTATGTTTCTATCAGATCCTCCCGTTTCTTTCTATCAACTATCTTTTGTACTTACAGATCTTAAGTATATCCTCATAGGAAGCATTCCATAGACTTGTCACTATCTTAGTCACCACATCATCCCCAGGAACTTAAGTAATCAGATCTACATGCAGTACAAATATGACCATAATGATACTGGGTTAGATTTGAAAGGGGATATTCAGTTGTTTTCAGGTGTTGCAAAGTTAGGAAGAACTATGAGAAGTAGAGCAAATGTTGTGACTTTACAAGCCCGCCTGGGTGGCCAAGTGGTTAGCTCATCCACTCTCCAGCCAAAAGGCTGCAGGTTCAGATCCTACCATGGGCATGGATATTTGTGATTGTCTGTGAAAATACTAGTGGTGGTGGTGGGCAGTAGATGACGAAGCTCGCTGTAGTTGGTGGAGATGGAGAGTTGTAGAGTAGGTGCCCGCCCTCGATGAGTCTTTGGACTCCTTGGAGGTGTCATATAATAATAGTAATAATTTCAATAGACTGAGTGAATGGGCAAAGGAGCAGGATTACAATGTTAGGTTTTAAAATTTGGAAAACAAAGATGGGATGTAGAGTTTAAGCTTGGTGCAGATATATTGGAATAAGTGGAGGAAATGATATCTGGATGTGATAGTGGATAGGTATCTACAGTGCAGTATATAAACAAATCCATAATCAAATATCTTTGAATAAATTAATGTTTCATAAAAATCTAAAAACGTCTTGCAATTTGTCAAAGTTTGATCTGGTTTAGTATATATGGGCTCAGCCAGATTAGTAAAAATGTCATTTCTCTCTTGTGCAAAGTACTCATAGTCCACCAGAATATGACTAATGATATAAGACAGGTGTTGCATTTCTCACACATAGGTGGGTCATCAACCGTGAGTAAATAAAAATGTGTGAGATGACTGTGGCCTAGCAAGAACAACTTCATCTCTTCTGTTTCTACATTGACTAGACTGTCAATGCTTAATTTCAGGCTTAACTTTGTGCAATTTATTGTCAGTGCTTCCTGCCAAGAGTATTGCCATTGGATAATTAACTTTGATTTTATAAACTGGGTGTAGTCAGTATAAGGGACTGTCAAACAGTATGTTGAAAAAGTATGAGCTGATCTATCAGCTGCATATGAAATATCACTTCCCTTAATTCTGATGTGTCTAGGAATCCATTACAATCAAACATCAAAATTAAGTGTCTTTATTTTGTACAAGAGGTGTAGCACCTCACCAAGCACTGGGTGTGTATAATTCCACACCCAGTGCTTGGTGAGGTGAATTATACACTAGAAGGAGATAACTGTAAAGAATTCAGAGCCGTATAAATTGTATATTTTGGTATGAGTTTTCTTTGATATGCACAAGTGCGCGCTGAATGGCATGCAATTCTGTTGTATGATTACTGCAATTGAATAGGATTTGGTTCGAGATTGTAATGTCAGGACACACATCAGTATAGATGTGTGGAAAATCTGTATGCTGCTCTGCGTGCATTGAACAATGAAGGTAAACAGATGAGGATTTGTGAGGCTTCTGCAGTTGACAAAGTGAGAGGTTACAGGATGGGGTGCAAGCCTGCAATGGAGGAATGCTGTTTTCCTCCATTACTTTGGTGCAAGTACAATTTATGTTGTACTTGCACTAAATGTTGTTGACAACATTTTATCAAAGATGACAAAATGTTGTCAACAGTCATACAAATAGCTTTAATAGTCTCTTTAACATGCATAACAAAAGAATGCATGGCAGTCTGACGTGTGTTATACAAGACCTCCCAATGTAGAGAAAAGAGACTAGTCCATTTAGGATGATCTGAAAGGAACTTTATTTTTAGGGCATATTTTTAGGGCATAATTAAGAGACAAATGTTTTCATGCAAGTAACAGAAGGGGGTTCATTTGATTCAACATAAAGACTGAGTGGATGATGTGCAAAAAGCACTGGTAACTAATTGGATATCCTGATGAAGGATCAGGTCCAACCACCAGAGCATGTTTTCCCTTGCAGAACTGTAAACCTGGGCTCCATAATCAAACTTTGAACATAAGAGTGTATGATGAATGCAGAGCAAGAAACATTGATCAGCACCCCATTCTGTAGAGGATAAAGCATGGGGGATGTACAGTAGTTTTTTTTGCACTTCTCCCAAAGTTGACAAATGTTGTGTGCATTATGAAACTTATGGATACAAGAAAGAAAGGATTGTGTAAAGAAAGTTAGCTTTCTGTCAAAGATGAATCACAAAATCTTGACCTCTGAAACTATGGGGATAATATTTTTTTTTCCATTCCTAATTCAGGATTGGGGAGGAGAGCACGTTTCCAGCAGAAGTGTACACAGATAGTTTTTTTTCTGTAGATAATCTGAACCCATGAAAAGACACGATTGACAGTTTGTTGTGGTTGTCCTTCAATGACCCTCATGTTACAGAAGTAACAGTAAATTGTGAAGTTACAGACATAAAGGCAATTTCCTACTATGGGAGGAAGCTGTTCGGTAACTGAGTTTACTTTAATAGTGAAGAGGGGCACACTTGAGGAACCTTCCTCTTCTTGGTGATATAGCTGAGATAATGTGCTTCCCACTCGGATGTGGAAGACAGCTGGATAGAAAGTTCTTAATAAAAACAGGAAGGTACTCTTCTCTCTCTCAGACCAAGATTAAACATGTCTTTTAATATGCCATATCTCCAGACTGTGTTATATGCTTCTTTAATGCGTCTCATACATGTTTCTAAATAGACCAAATGGTCAAGGGTGATCGGCATCTATGAAAGAAATTGTGTACTGGAAAGAAGTTTGTTGCTTTCTCAGTACCAGAGAAACAGGTGCTGACAACATTGAAGAACCTTAATGCCAATATTGGACTGTTGGTTATATCAGATATCAGCCCATCTATTATGAGAATATTATGTAAAGGGAATTGACAGCTCCTCTGATGAAGCTGTTTAAGCCTTAGTTCTGGAAAGGTGCCCCAGGGAGAGAAAAAGGGCAAAATAGTTCCATTACATATAGGAAGTTTCAAGACAGAAGATGCAAATTGTATACCAATCAGTGTCTCAGAAGTGTTGTACTGGAGAAGTTGATAAAATACAGAATTGAGGAATGGGTGGATTGAATATATGATACTAATACTCAAAAAAGGACAGCATGGCTTTATGAAGGGCCTTAGTAATTTGCTCCTTTATCCACTCAAACGTCACTTTATAATGAAGTGACATTTGAGTGAATAAAGGAAATGGCTAGTCAGTGATACTCCTGGATTGCAAAGGCATTTAAAAGACACCACATGGAACTTTGAGCAAATAGAGATGGATAGGAAGGTGATGATTAGCATAAAATAGATTATGGACAAACATTAAATAATAGTATATAGGAGAAATGAATTCAAGAGAAGGTGAGCGACTATTGTATCACAAGACTCAAAATATGATGTGATCAGCTGCTGTTTAATTTGTACATCAGTGATATAGAAGTAGCGATAGTACTCAACACCGAAAAAAAAAAAAAGAAAATACACTTCTTGAGTGGAAGGCAGTTTCAAGTAGTTATGTGGGTACATTTCAAAATGGAATTGATGATATGGCTATGAAACCTATGAAACAATTCTTATTGTTTATGACACCTCCAAGGAGTCTGAAGACTCATCACGGGAGGACACCTACTGTAGAACTCTCCATCTCCTCCACTTCAGCAAACCACTACTACCAATCATCCACATCATGCCATCTACCGCCCACCACCACCACAACTAGTATTTTTTGTCTGTATGCGGGATGAAAAACCCGAGTTTTTGGGGGAAGAAACCTTACTACTTCCATATGAGATCTGCTAACTCATCTTCAATTGAAAAAGTCCATATAAAGATTCCTCCCATCACGACGGGAATCAAATTTAGTCTTTCTAATCGAGGGGCGCAATGTACCATCGTTCTTCCAATTGCACTACAGAGGTGATGAAACCTATTTGTGCCTATATCCCCACAGAAGGTTCTAAGAAAAGAAGTGGAGGAATTTTTTGAATCATTAGAACAGCCAGCTGGCATAAAGAAAAGGAAAAAGTGGTCTTGTTGGATATCTAAACAGCAGAACAAGAAATGAATCCCACCAGGTATGTAGGAGTGTTTTGGGAAAATTTGAAGAAAAGGACAAAGCTCTGTCTAAATAGCTGTTGGATTTCTGATCAGAATATGGACTATTCATAACTAATACCATGTTCCAACATAAAGATGTGCACAAATTCTCATGGAAAGAAGACAAAGAAATCAGAAAAGCCTTGACTGTGTCATTGTTGATAGTGATATATTTATGCTGGTCAGGATACAAAAGTGTAACAAGGATTTGAAATTAGAAGTGACCATCACTTAGTTCTAAGTATGATAAAAATGAACAACACATTGAAAAAAAAAACAGTAAGTAAGAAAGTTTTAAAAAGAAGTTGAGCAGCTTTTGCAGGTAAATTGTACTCAACTATACAAAAATTAGTGAATATAAAATGAAATGGTTTGAAAATAAGAACCAAACCTTGGAATCTCAGTGGCAATCTGAAGAAAACATTGATTGATTCAATGTTTACTACATACCTAGGGAGGTATGTGGTGAGCTTGTCTGCATGGATAGAAAAATAAGAACACCATGGTGGACCCAAGAAGTTAAAGAAGCAATCCTGGAAAAGAAGAAAACATACCAAAAGTTCTAGCAAATAAGTCATCAGATGTCCTAAAAGAATACAGAGAGCTAATGTAAGAGAGCTAAGCTATGTGTTAAAGTAGCTAAACAAAAGTCATGGGAAGGAAGACTTGGTAAAAATATAGAAAATAAATTTTGCCAGGAAATTGGCAAAAGGTTCTGGAGGCTGTTGAAAAAAGTTAGAAATGGAGGTAAAAAGTACTGTAAAAGAAATCAAAGATCATAGAAAAATGACATAAAAACTAAAGGTAAAGGTATTGTAGATGTCTGGAATAATTACATTGAAAAACTGTTAAATGAAACAAGCAGTGATAAAACAGTTGCAGAACATTTTCAGGAGGAATGCAAACAGGCGTGCATATCAATACTTGAAGTAGAAAAAGCCATCAAAAATTTGAAATGTGGAAAAGCAGTTGGAGTAGATGATATTTGACTAGAAATGCTTAAATATGGAGGTTCAAAATTTCTGCAGTGGCTATACTGAATTCAGAGAACCTGGTCAGAAGATAAAATTCCCTATGATTGCAGTACAGCTCTCATAGTACCCATCTATTTAAAAAAAAAGGAAAATGAATAAAGCTGAATGTGAGAATTACAGAGGAAAATCTCTATTATGTGTTTCATGTAAGATTTATGGAAGGATACTTGAAAAGAAGCTGAGAAAAATTGTGGAAGAGAAACTAAGAGAAGAACAAACTGGGTTCAAGCCAAATTGCAGGTTGTCAAAATAAGATTTTCCCTTTACTACAAATAGTTGTGGGAATATATGAAAGGATCTATGCAAAAGTTGGCAGATCTGGAAAAGGCATATGACAAGGTGTCCAGAGAAAAGCTTTTCAAAACACTACAATTATAACATGTTGTCTATATTTAAGCTGTAAGTCAGCAGTTAAAATTGAAAAAAATACAGGAAGATATTTTGATATAAAATCAGGGGTAAGACAAGGATGTACATTATCTACATTCTTATTCATCATTTATATGGATCGTATTATGAAAGAAATCAGGGATGGCATTAAACCTGATATTAGAATTGGAGATGTCAAACTTAGCTCTTTGCTTTATGCAGATGATGTATAAACTGTGCCTAAACACATCCAGTGCAAGTCTCCAGGGTTCTCTAACTAAATTGCACAATAACTGTAAAAAAATTTGGTATGAAAATCAGCAATAAAAAGACCACTTGGATTATGAAAATAGGCAGGAACGTAGATAACTTCAGCTGCATTCTCAATGAAGAACCTATAGAACAAGTAAAATATTTCAGCTCTTTAGGCATAGTGTTTAGTGAAGATGGCAAATTAAACTTGGAAATATGTAATAGAATAAGCAAAGTTGGTATGCCAGTTAAATAAATTTACATGGATTAAGAGAGAAACTAGCATTATACAAGAGAGTGTTCAAACCGTTTTTCTTATGTATCTTAGAATTCGGTTAAAAATAAAGCACTTGGTTAAAGACTAGACACCACAGATATGAGTTATGAGAAAAATTAGAGGAATGAAGATATGATATTAAGGCAAGAACCATATTAAAAATAAAGACATTAAGAAGGAACTTGATATTGTCATTCAAGAATGTGTGAATAGAGCTCTAAGGTGGTATGGCTACTTAAATAGAATGGGTGAGGAAAGATTAGCAAAGCAGGTGTTTGATGCCAAGATGGCAGGAAAGAGACCTAGTGGAAGACCATGGTCCAGGTAGAGTGGTCCAGTCTGAGGTGTCTCAGAAGCACAAAGTGTTGGATAACATCGGAGTGCTGACAAGCAGCAGACTAATTTGGACGAAAGTTGTTGATAGAAAATCAATAGTAATGTCAACTTAACAACATAGTGCTGTCACAGTGGCCTGAAGAGCCCTCAAGGGTACATATCAGTAAATTGATGATGATGATGATAATGTGATACAAAAAAATGATTTAAGGGAAAATATTCAGCTTTTTATTTGATGATGCAAAGATAGGAAGAGTGATAGTTAATGATGATGATGCAGAGATCCTGCAGGTTGACTTAAATCAACTGCAGTAATGGCAAAGGATAACAGCTGCCAGCTTAATATGGCCAAGTATAATGTCATGAGTTCTGAACTGAAAAGATCACAAATTGTGTACTACATTAATGGAAGCGAACTGCATGAAATTCATAAAGCCAAGGAATGAATACAACCACTCTCAAACCAGTGGTTTGGCTACACTGTGTTGATGATGTGTTTTCTATTTGGCCACATGGTCCAGACACATTGGATACATTTTTAGTGCATTTAAATAGCCAGAGCCCTAAAATCCATTTCACAATGGAACAGGATGCTAATGACTGTCTACCCTTCCTGCATACATTAATCACACTGCTTCCAGATGGTTCCTTATCTTTTTCTATTAATAGAAAACCCACCAAATACAGGAAGATATTTAAACAGTCACACCATTATCCAACTCAACAGTATGGTATCTTAAAAACTCACAGAGCTAGAGCTATTTGTTCCAATGACAATGCTGTTACTGCTGAACTCATTCACTTATGTCACAGCTTCTTAGCCAATGGTTATAATCTCCATAGGATAGAAAAAATACTAAATGCTCCCCAGAAATCCTCTCCATTGCCTACCACACAAGACCGCAGCAAAACTCTTACCATCCCATACATTCACGGCACATCTGAAAAGATATCTAGTGTGTTCAATAAATATCAGCTATGCACTGTATTTGAACCTTATGTCAAATTGGCAACTCTCATCTGTTCACTGAAGGACAAACTCACTTCTTTATCATATCCAGGAGTTTATGAAGTGCCCTGTTATTGTGACTGGGCTTACTATGGACAGACAAGAACTGTTGACATCTGCCTTTGTGAACATAAAAAATACATCCGGCACTATTGTTATTATGGCAAGCCAGGTCTTTCAGACCATGCCTTGGATCCACTTCACACAGGATCAATTGGATCAACTGCAGTTGATCCAATTGATCCTGTATAGCAATTTTGTATAGCAAAAATGCTATATAAAAGTCAGAGAGATTGTTTTTGGAATCAACAGAAGCTTTAAAACATACTCCAAACCTCAACAAGCGTTGCTGTATAAATTTACCAAAAATCTGGGAGACAGTCATTTTAAGACTGAATTAATATTTGTTTTTCTTTTTTTTTTTTTTTTTCAACATAAATGGTGTTGAAACATATCAAAAATGTGGTGTATGGCATGGAGAAGGCGGGAATGAGTTTGCAAAATTTAAGGTACCTTGTGGTGTACCACAGACACGAATTCTTGGTTCACGGTTATTCAGTCTTTGCATTAGTGATACTGGAAAGGAATTGACAGGTGACATACAGCTATTTGCTGCTGATTGATGATGATGCACTGATTGACAGGGACATGCAACACTTGCAGAAGTATTTAAATAGGGCTGGAATCATGAGCATGTGAAAATGGTTGTCAGTTTAATGTTAGTAAACAAATTTACACACTTTGGTGTCATGAGATATCCAATGGTATATAATATTGGAAGAATTATTCTAGAAGAAACTGATCAGGTTTGGGATCTTGGAAGTTTCAGGCAGAAAGGAAGTTCAAGGGCAATATTGCAAAAATTGTAAATATAATTCAGAGAATAAGTGCAATGATAGAACAAGGTCTGATGTCTAAGGAAGTCATTTTGCCTCTTCACAAGGCCTTGATACTACCTCACTTTTGGACTATTGTACATAGGTCTGGTCTCCTTTTTCTATGATGGTTTGGGCCTTTAGGCTTGCTTCAATTGCCATGCTTCAGCCTTGTTACTCAGTGTGGGACTCGTATACGTATAACACTATGTGTATTCCTTGATGATGGAAATTTGACTTTTTGACTTTGTCAAAATATTGGAAATATTAATTAGATTTATTGTAGTTAATATTAGTATATGTTGTAATTTCCTTAAAAAAACTAAATTATAAATAGTCAACGAATAAGCCATCAGACAGTTTACCCATATTACTTTGTAAACTTTAATAACAATATGCTTAAAGCTCATTTAGGTAAGTTTTTCTTTTTTCTTCTCACAAGCTCTAAATCTCATTAATTATTCAGGATTATTTGACTTTCTAATTTCTCCTAGTCAGTTATTTATAGTAATGATGATTGTTTTAGTATCTTCTCAGATTTTCTTTGCTTCGTTCCATTCGGTAGTCAGATGGTTATTTCATTTTTCGTATGAAGACAGGATATATATTGAACTACAGCTGGTGATTATGAAAAGCTTAAGAGACATCTGGGAGCTATAGAAAGGAAAGAAGAGAGTAGAGGAAAGGAGGTGGATGCTGCTTAGGCAATGATCAAGAGCTATTTAACAGCAGGAATGTCCTAGTATATTCCAAAGGCAATAGGGATAAATAAGGTAGGAGTTGAATGAATGAATGAAAAGATTAAGCATGAAACCTGGAAGAAGAAGAAGGCACTATGGAGGCAACATGGTGAATGTTGCTAATAATCAGTTGCTTGAATAATATTAATAATAATAGTTGGCTAGGAAAGTGACTTAGTTGACTTTAATTACAGGAATGTAGAATGGAAGGAGGAGATAGTGTATAGGAACAAGGAGAGTGAGATTGATAAATATCTTAAGCAACTAGAGGCTTTAATGTTTTGAATTTGGTAATAACTTCACAAGATGTAGTTGTTAATGAGGTATTAGCACTACTGCCAGTTTGTGAGAGTGATTAGGAAGTGGTGAAACAAGAAAAGCTTACTGTCAAAAATGGATATATGGACTTAAAAGGAGGTGATTATGGGAAGCATTGTAGTGAGTTAGCATTAATACATTGGGTAGAGCAGAAATGATGTTTGACAGTGCATGAAAATTCATAATGCAGCATCTGAAACAAGCAATGTATAACTGCATACCAAGAGTTAAATGAGTCAATAGAGTTGGAGTGAGATGTATGAACAGAGTATAAGTGCAGGCTAGGAAGGTGACAAACATGGTAAAGAAAGAAAATGTGCAGTATGAAAGAAGAGTGGCTGGTCAGGCCAAGATCAATTCAAGGGAATTTTCTGCTATATATATATATGGCAAGCAAGAGAGTGACAGTTGCAAAGGATATAGTGAAATTATTCAATGAGCACTTTATCAATGTATATCATACTATTGTAAATGATGCTGTGTAATATATAGAAGGGAGGCAAATGTTAGGAGAATTGGAAGTGAAAGAATTAGAGGTGTATCAGGTGTCAACTGGGTTAGATATTAATAAGCCTATGAGAATGGATGACATATCACCATGTTTTCTTAAGGGATGTACACAACAGTTAACTGTGCCCTTGACCTGGTTATTTAATGAAAGTCTTGCGGTGGGAGGGGTTCCTAAGAAGTGGAAAGAAGGCAAAATAATACCAATCCACAAGCATGGTTCTATGACAGAAGTTTCTGATTATAGACTAGTCTGTATAACTGGAGTTATAGTCAAGGGGTTGGGAAGATTGGTTAAGAATAGAATACAGGATTGGGTTGATGGACATAACATTCTTTATGATAGTAAGCATGGATTTGTAAAGGGTAGGTTTTATGATAGCATAACAGGTGTGTTACATAAGGGAAAATCATATACAGTGATATTCTTGGACTGACTTTGCAAAAGCATTTGATAGATTACCACATGATAAGTTGAAAGCACACTCCAACTCGACATCACACCACAGTTAAAGATCAGTACTATCAACATAAGAAGCCTGAATGGCAAAGAAATTGAGCTAGCTGAGGAATTAGATAAGTACCAGATTGACATAATAGACATCTGGAGAGATTGCTGTTCTGAATGAGTCAGTGTGTGTCCCAGGGAGGATGGCAGCAGAGGTGGCCTCTTGTGGGAATGGGTACTTGGGAGAAGGGGGACGACATCAGGTAACACTGAGCCCAGTGGAGTCTAGAGGGGATAATGCTGGGTATATAAACAACAGCATTTATATGTTTTATACTACTGCCAGGAGTATCTGGAATAAGGGAGAGGAATTGGTGGTGCAGATAGCATCAGCCTGGCCAAAAATTATTGGGATCACTGAGACGAGGTTGACAGAAGAGGATATAATAACAGGAATAGAAGTCTCTGGGTGCAGCATTTTTCGGCAGGATAGCAAGGGAAAGCGTGGTGGTGGTGGAGTACTGCTTATGATAAGTGGCGACCTATTTCCTCTAAGAGTGGAGGCTTTGGAAGGCAGTGACACTAATGATTTTGAAAGCATATGGTGTGAGGCAGAGGTGGGCAAGACAGGATATTTAGTGGGCTGTTGCTACAGACCCAGAAGCACAGAGGGTGGGGACCAGGAGATGTTTAGACAGTTGAGTTTGTCAAGTGCAAGAAGAATGACTGTTATGGGAGATTTTAACTACAGTAGTATAAATTGGGGAGAGGAAGATGCATGTAGCAATATGGGAATGGAATTTTTAGAATTCTTGAGGGACAAATGTCTTAGGCAACATCTAATAGAGGGAACAAGTGGTTCAAGAGTTTTGGATTTGGTTATAGCATCAGAAGAGTTGATAATAACTGAGATGACATCTCTACCACCAGTTGGAGAGAGTGACCATATGGTTTTGACTTGGTAAATGAATAGACGTGCAGGAGTATCAAAGAGAAGGGAAGAACGTATGTGGAATTATAAAGCAGGTGATTATAATAGTCTCAGACATTAACTTGGGGAAGTTTCAGGGAGGGAGGAATTGGAAGGCCAGGATATCATTAGTGCTTGGGAAATTGTGAAGGAATATTTGTTAGCAGCAATGGTAAGCTGCATTCCACGAGCGAAGAAGAAGAAGAAGAGGACACAATTTGGAGTAAAGTGGATGACAAACAATATTAAACAGGAATTGCATGCGAAAAAGAGACTATGGAAGAGATATAAGGAGTCAGGTGAAGAGAAGATGTATGAAGAATATAAGACACAGGCCAGGAGAGTGACTAGTATGGTAAGGAAGGCGAAACTGGAATATGAGAGGAGATTGGCCCTTAGATCCAAAGAAAATCCTAGGGAATTTTTTAGCTTGTGGCTGACATTGTGGAATAAAAATGGGAATAGAGTGACTGGTGCAGAGGACATAGTGGAATTGTTCAATGAACACTTTATTTCAGTATTTCATCCTGGAGGAGTCAGTTTTAATACTAGAGGGATAGGGCAGGTTTGAGGATTAGCGGTACAGGAGTAGAGTGTGTTTCAAATACTGAGTACTCTGGAACTGGAAGGTATTTCACCATGAGTTTTGAGAGAATGTGCTAGGGAACCGACAGTGCCTTTGACCTAGCTTTTCAATGAAAATCTGGCTGCGGGAAAGGTGCCCATGGAATTGAAGGAAGGTAAGATAGTGCCATTGCATGAGGGCGGTAGCAGACTAGAAGTGTGTAATTATAGGCCAGTTTGTGTGTCATCAGTAGCATTCGGCAGATGAGGGTAATGTTATCTGTGAGAGTCAACATGAATTTGTGAAGGGGTGCTCTTGTTTTAGCAATATGCTAGCCTTTTATAATAAAGTTACAAGAGCATTAGATGAGGGAAAGGCATATACTGCCATTTTCTTAGACTTAGCAAAGGCATTTGACAGGGTGCAACATGATAAGCTGATATTTACGTTGCAGCACATGGGTCTCGATGTCAGATTAGTCAACTGGCTTCAGAATTGGCTGTCCAATAGGTATCAGAGAGTTGTGTATGGTGGGGCAGTTTTAAGGAGGTAGACGGTTACAAGTGGGATCCCACAGGTCTCGGTACTGGGACCTATGTTGCAGACTAGAAGTGTGTAATTATAGGCCAGTTTGTGTGTCATCAGTAGCATTCGGCAGATGAGGGTAATGTTATCTGTGAGAGTCAACATGAATTTGTGAAGGGGTGCTCTTGTTTTAGCAATATGCTAGCCTTTTATAATAAAGTTACAAGAGCATTAGATGAGGGAAAGGCATATACTGCCATTTTCTTAGACTTAGCAAAGGCATTTGACAGGGTGCAACATGATAAGCTGATATTTACGTTGCAGCACATGGGTCTCGATGTCAGATTAGTCAACTGGCTTCAGAATTGGCTGTCCAATAGGTATCAGAGAGTTGTGTATGGTGGGGCAGTTTTAAGGAGGTAGACGGTTACAAGTGGGGTCCCACAGGTCTCGGTACTGGGACCTATGTTGTTTAACCTTTATATCAATGACATTGTCAGCGGATTGCAAGGAGATATTCAGTTGTTTGCAGATGATGCGAAGCTGGGAAAGATTATTACTAATAGTGTAGATGTGGTAGCCCTGCAAGAGGATTTGAATAGGCTAGATAGATGTGCAAATGAATGCGGGTGTCGATTTAATGCAGCAAAATGTAAGGTCTTGAGGTTTGGGACACATCGATGGGACGCTGCTGCATACTCTATGGAAGGAGTTATACTGGATGAAGTAGGGGACACGAGATCTGGGGTTGATGATTTATACAAACCTGAAATTTAGGGGACATATTGTAAAGGTGGTGAAGGTAACACGGTGGATTGCTGCAATAATGAGGACACTGACCTGCAGAGATAAAAGGGTTATCATTCCGTTGTATAAGACTCTGATCACACCCCACTTGGACTATTGTTCTCAGATTTGGTCCGAAGGATTGAAAGGGGGATAAATTAGCCGTGGAAAGGGTAAAAAGGCAGAAAACAAAGATAGTTTCAGGGCTGTACAATGTTAGTTATGATGATCGGCTAAGGGAATGTGGACTGCAGAGTTTGGTGGATAGAAGACGGAGAGGTGATATGATTGAGACTTTTAAACTGTTGAGAGATGGTTACAGGGTTGACACTCGGAAGTTCTTTTGCTTGGTTGAACAGTGGGAAGGAGTGATGACAAGAGGCCGCCCCTGGAAGTTACGAAACTGTGAGCAAGAGGGTGAGGAGTGGTTTCTTTGCATGGACGGTGGTTGAACCATGAAATGCCTTGCCTGATGGAGTGGTGAGTGCAAGAACAGTCAATGAGTTTAAGGAGTGGTATGATAGACTTTGTGTTTCTTGGGGGGGGGGACCTCCCCTCGATGAGTCTTGATAGACTTTGTGCATTTCTTAGGAAGGACCTCCGACGACGAGTCTTTTGACTCCATGAAGGCCTGAATAATAATAATAATAATAATAATAATAATAATAATAATAATAATAGGGGTGACTGAAACAAAAAAGACAAAAACTGGTGAGATCTTTCTGAGTAATAAATACAAAATGTTATATTCAGGCAATGACAATCAAGGAAAAGAAGGAGTAGCCATAGTATTCAACACAAAATACGAGGCTTATCTTCTTGAATGGCAGTCAGTCTCAAGTAGAGTAATGTGGGCAAATATGAGAATGGGGAACTGGACAATGAGACTTATTTGTGCCTATGGTCACACAGAAGGATCTACTGAGGTAGAAATGGAGGAATTTTTTGAGGCTCTAGAGAAAGCTACTGACACAATGAAAAAGGAAAAGTTGGTCTTTGTTGGGGATCTAAATAGCAGAGTAGGAAGTGATTATCAGACATACAAAAATGTTTTGGGAAAATTTGGAGAAAAGAGCAAAGCTAATAATAATGGCAAATACCTGTTGGATTTCTTCTCAGGACATGGACTGGTTATTATTAACACCACGATCCAACATAAAAATGTGCACAAATTCACATGGAGAGAAGAGGCAACAAATAAGAAAAGTCTTATTGACTATGTTATTGTTGATAGTGATGTTTTCTCCCTGGTGCAAGAGACACCAGAGGATTTGAAATTGGAAGCACCCACTATTTAGTCTTGAGCACAATAAAATTGAATTTAATATTGAAAAGAATGACATGTAAGAAAGTTTTAAAGCGAATAAAAGTTGAGCAGCTCTCAGATGTGAATTTTGACTGAAATACACAAAGATTATTGAAGAAAAAATGAAAGAGTTTGAGAACAAGAACCAAACCTTGAAGAAAACCCTGATTGATTCAGCCAGAGAGGCATGTGGTGAGGTTGTCTGCAAGGATAGAAAAATCAGAACTCCATTGTGGACACAAGTTAAAGAGGCAGTGAAGGAAAAGAAGAAAGCATATCAAAAGTTCGTGACAAATAAGTCAGCTTGTGCTCTTAGAGAATACAGAGACAAATGTAAGAAAGCTAAACACTGTGTAAAACTAGCTAAACAAAAGTCATGGAGAACTTTGGCAAGAACATGGAGAATAAATATCAAGAAGGTGGTAAGATATTCTGGAGGTTGTTGAAGAAGCTTAGAAATGGAGGAAAGAGTGCTGTAAAAGGAGTTAGAGATGATAAAGGTGACATGAAAACAGGAGAAAAAGATATCCTTGAAATATGGAGTAATTACTTTGAAAAATTGCTAAATGAAACAAGCAGTGATAGCAAAGTGGTAAAAAAACACCCAACCGGCATACAGTCAGGAATACATATCCATACTTGAAGTAGAAAAAGCCATCAAAGGTTTGAAATGTGGAAAGGCAGCAGGAGGATGATATTCGACTAAAAATGCTGAAGTATGGTAGTATAAAAGTTTTACAGTGGCTGCACTGCATAGTTCAGAAGGCCTGGACAGAGGGACGAATTCCTGATGATTGGAGTAGAGCTCTAATAGTACCCATATATAAATAGGGAAATAAAACTGAATGTGGGAATTACAGAGGTATTTCGCTACTGAGTGTTTCAGGAAAGATTTATGCTGGTATACTTGAGAAACGGTTGAGAAGAATTGTGGAAGAAAAGCTTGGTGAAAAACAAGCTGGATTCAGGGCAAATAGAGGCTGTCAGGATCAGATCTTCACTTTATAACAATTAGTTGAGAAAGCATGGGAATATAACAAAGAGCTGTATTTAAGTTTTCTCGATCTGGAAAAGGCATATGACAAGGTGCCAAGAGAGAAGCTATTCAATACACTACAGTTATATGGTGTCAATGGGATATTATATCAAGCAATACTTAGTCTTTATTTGAGTTGCAAGTCAGCAGTTAGAATTTAAGGAAGTACAGGAAGATGGTTTAATGTTAAATCTGATGTGAGACAAGGATGTACATTATCCCCTCTGTTATTTATTATGTATATGGATCACATTATGAAGGAAAGTGGTATAAAACATGATATCAAAATTGGAGATGTTAATGTCGGCTCTTTGCTTTAAGCGGATGATGTCATACTTCTAAATAAATCCGCTACAAGTTTGCAAGATTCCCTGACTAAATTGAATAACTGTTGTAATAGATATGTATGAAGGTCAGCAATAAAAAGACAAAGACAATAGGTAGAATCGTTGAAAATGTCAACTGTGTTCTGAATGGAGAACTTGTGGAACAAGTAAAACATTTCAGCTAATTAGGCACGATTTTTAGTGAAGATGGTAAATTAAATATGGAAATAGACAACAGAATCAACAAAGCTGGTATGGTAGGAAGTCAATTGAATAAATTCATATGGAATAAGAGAGAAATTAGTCGGAACACTAGATTAGCTGTATACAAGACAGTGTTCAAACCAGTTTTAATTTATGGATCTGAGAGCTGGGTCAGAAGTAAAACACTTGACCAAAGACTAGAGACCACAGATATGAGAGTCCTGAGAAAGATTATAGGCTTGAACAGATAGCATCAATGGCAATATCATATTAAAAACAAGGATATTGTCAGTATCCAGGAATGCATTAGCAGACTAATCTCAGGTGGTATGGTCACTTGAACAGAATAGGTGAGGAAAGATTAGCAAAACAAGTGTTCTCTGCCAGGTTGGCAGGAAAATGACCCAGAGAAAGACCAAGATATAGGTGCATTGATACAGTAAAAAGTGCCTTAGAAGATGGAAATATAAGATCTGACAATGTTGAAGCCTTGACAGGTAATAGATTGATTTGGAGGAAAATTGTAGATAGGAAGTTAGTAATGATGTAAATTTTTCATGTAGTACTGTCATGTCCTGTACACCCCTTGAGAGTAAATGTCAGGAATTTGATGATGATGATGAAGTTGATGTACAAGCTGCAGAGGATGGAAATAGTATATTGATTAGATGGATCAAATATTGGCTCTCTGAACGATACCAGCAAGTTGTGTGTGATGGAGCGGTGTTTCAAAAAAGGAGGATAACCAGTGGTAAGTCCCAGAGTTCTACTCTTTGGCCCCTGCTGTTTGACTTGTATGTAAATGATATATCATGTGGACTGATGGGAGATCTTAAGTTTTTTGCTGATGATGCAAAGTTAGGGGGAATTATAAGTAGCACTGCTGATGTTATTTTCCTTCAGGAAGCTTTGAATAGACTTTTGACTTGGACAAAGGAGAGGAGGTTGTAGTTTTTACATTAATAAGCATAAGGTGTTTAATTTTTTTGTGCAGAATATAAGGCTGTGTACTATATTGACAGTATCATACTGCAGAAAGTGGATGAGATTTGAGATTTGGGAGTGATGGTACACAGTAGACTGAAGTGTAGAGGGCATATTGGAAGCGTTGCAAAGACTGCACATCATAGTGCTGCTATGATAAAAATTACTCTAACATGTACTGATAAGGAAGTCGTTGTGCCACTGTATAAAACACCAGTCAGTCCACACTTGAACTACTTACTCAGATTTGGTCATCTAGTTTTCGGTGGTGTGGAAAAATTGAAGAGAGTCCGGAGACCAGTGACTAAGACAATATCAGGACTTTGGAATGCTGGCTATGGAGAGAGGTTGAAGAGATGCAGATTGCAGAGTTTGATAGATAGGAGGAAAATAGGTGATATGATAGAGACATTTAAGTTATGTGTGGAATGTTCCCTATGAGGATACATTGAGGGTGTATGAATTGCAGAAGTTGGTCAAAAGGAGAATATGAGGGGATATGATAGAACAAATATTTAAGTTGTTTAAACTGTTTTATAGTATTGATGCAGAGGAAATGTTTCAGCACTTGGCTAGAGGAACTAGAACAAGAGTTCATCCCTGGAAGTTGAATAAAGATGTGATTAGTAGGGGTGTGAGGACCAAATATTTTGCTTGGAGAGTTGTGAATAAATGGAATGGGTTGCAGAGTCAGTTGTGAGTGCTTTGTTTGTTAATGGGTTCAATGAGAGGTATGATAGATTGTGTAGATAGTTTGGGTCTCCTGCGATGAGTCTTTGGACTCCATGAAGGTGCCCATACAATAATAATAATCTTATTATTGAATGGCACCTTCCTTTTCTTTTCCTTTTAATCTTAAGACTGGTTTGAGTGCTTGGATGTTCCAAATTTTATTTTTAAATCGTTATTGCTACTCCCTCTCTATGCAAGTTTATGTTTTTTACGTAGTATAATCTTTCTTTGTTCAGATGGATGAGTCTTCTTGTCCATTGAGTTTCAGCAAAACCCACAGTGGTTTGAATTTATCAATTTAATTTTCTCTAGTAATAATTTTCCTGGTTTCATTAGAGTTCAGCTGTTTGTTGCTGCAATATAAGAGATTTTTGTTGCAAACCATATAGTATATTTTACACTATTCCCATGTGGATGAGAATTGAATATGTGTTGACTACACTATAAGTGGTATAATAAATTTAGTTTAATCCTTTATCCAAGTGTAAGCAAACAAAGTTTGTGCCAGACTGAGGTGACGCGTGGTAAAGGTGGACCAAGCTTTCATCATTCCTTGTCTTAGTATCTCCCATAATACAAAGCACATCTCCTTGTGGACATGTATAATGCTATGCATTAAGGGAAGGGCCACTACCCAGACCGGTTTCGACCTTTATTAAGGTCTCGTCAGTGGGAGCCAGACCCAGAGGTGGTGATACTAAGGTGGAAGCAATGGAGAAGTCATATTTACCTATATGAGTTGCCAAACATTGTCTCACCTTATTATTAAATTACTCTGGATTTAGAGAAAGATGTTGGAAGTTTTTTTTCACTTGGTTAGACTATAATAAATTTAGTTTAATCCTTTATCCAAGTGTAAGCAAATTGTAAGCTTCAAGTGTAAGCTGGGTAGTGGCCCTTCCCTTAATGCATAGCATTATACATGTCCACAAGGAGATGTGCTTTGCATTATGGGAGATACTAGGACAAGGAGTGATGAGAGAGCTTAGTCCACCTTTACCACGAGTTGCTTCAGTCCTGAAGATACTTCAGGCGCAAACTTTGTTTGCTTACACTTGGATAAAGGATTAAACTAAATTTGTGGTAATATTATTTCTCATTTGAATTATATGTTTTGTTTAATCCTTTATCCAAGTGTAAGCAAACAAAGTTTTGCACTTGAACTATCTTCAGGACTGGGGCAACTTGTGGCAAAGGTGGACTAAGTTCTCATCACTTTCCTTAGTATCCCATAATGCAAAGCACATCTTCTTGCAGACATGTAAAATGCTATGCATTATGGGAAGGGTCACTACCCAGACCGGTTTTGACCTTTATTAAGGTCTCTTCAGCAGGAACCAAACCCAGAGGTGATACCAAGGTTGAAGCATTTCGTGCAACTCGTGGCATCTTTGCCACGAGTTTCCGAAACCGGTCTGGGTAGTGACCCTTTCCATAATGCATAGCATTTTACATGTCCACAAGGAGATATGCTTTGCGTTATGGGAGATACTAAGACAAGGAGTGATGAGAGCATGGTCCACCTTTGCCACGAGTTGCCCCAGTCCTGAAGATACTTCAGGCGCAAACTTTCTTTGCTTACACTTGGATAAAGGATTAAACTAAATGTATAATTTAAATGTACAGTCTAACCAAGTGGGAAAAAACTTCCAAAATATTTCTCATTTGGATCATTATTGTTATTACATGACACCTCCAGGTATTCCAAGGATTCGTTGCAGAGGGCACTCTACTTGCTAAATACCCTCTCCACTACTACTTAATTCTCCTACTACGACACTACTACTATCAATGCCATTTACCACCCATCATCACCACCAACAGTATTTTTTGTCTGTAAATTTTGTGTGTTCTGAATGCCGATTTGTCTGTATGCAGGATGAAAAACCTGATTTTCAAGGAAAAAGCCTTGCTACCTCCCTATGAGATCAGCTAACTCACCTTCAATTGAAAAAGCCAATATAAGGATTCCACTTGTTATGAAAAGAATTGAACTCAAGTCTTTTCCAATTGGAGGGTACAATGTTCTGCTATTCTTCCAATTGAGTTATGGAGGCACCATTAAGCTATCTGTTCATGAGATTTAAATGGCTCATTATGCAGCTGGCTAAATATCTCTGCTACATCTGTCCCTACAGTTTAGTATAGTAGTAACCTAAGAAGACAAATAGACTCCTACTGCCTCATTAGCATTCCCTTTAATCAAGATATTATGCTTATCGTGGCAATACTCAGTTGTTAATGTCCCTTTTTGTAAACAGGTTCTACATTTGACATACATGCTACATATGGTGCATTGTCAGTCCATTATGAACCCTATGTCATTAGTATGCAGTGGAGAAAAATATGTTGGTCAGTGTAACATTAGTCCTGTTATCATAGTTGTAGCATAGCATTAAATAAAGTTTTCTTTTAGTATTCTTATTTTGCCTACTTGTTAATGAAAATATGAGTATTATGGCTGGACTGTAAACATAGTTGTTAAATTTATATAAAATTAATTTTCATTTTTGAATTCTGCTTTTAGGGAATGGTACATTATCATATAACTAATACATCAGTAACATGGAGCCACCTTTTCACAATGATGGAAAAAGCCAAAGAAACACTACATCTGGAGGATTACTTAATTAGTGACACAACTCTGGAACAGGTTTTCTTAATGTTTGCTCGGACCCAAAGAATGGATACTGTTTATGTTGATTTCTGAAGAAAGACACACTGTGTGCAGGAAATTGCCAAGAAAGAAAGAAAGGCCTTTTTAAAAATAATTAATGGGGACCATACCCTTTCATGCATGGTTCTCACTTTCTTTGATCTTTCCCTCTGAGTGTCCAATTGTTTATCTTAAATATGCATAGCATGTAAAATTTAAAGTTCATTCTTATGAACTTCTTTCATACTGAGTAACATTTATTCTTTTCATTCAAAAGAAAGAATACCAAAACATAACTGAAGCTCATATACATATATATGATTCATTACTGTTATGTTATTTACAGCCAACTCTCACTATAGCAAAGAGATCAATCAAAGAAATTGTTTATGGCAGACTCGGGAGGGGAATTTAGATGGATACTTTGGCAGATTCACTCATTGAGCACAGAGTGAGTAATTATAATGGGGATCTCAGTTATAGTAGTACAGATTGGAGGGAAAGGGGAGAAAGAGGAAATGAAATTTATGCAGCTACTAAGAGATAACTACCTAAAGCATGTGATAAAGGACACCTAAGATATCTGGCAATATCACTGTAGAATTCGTTCATGAGCAAGGTAAATGAGGCTTGAAGTTGCTTGTAAAACACTATCGTGTTTGGATTTTAGAGATTAAGGGTTTCCAGTTTATCTAACCCTTAGCCCTGTCTACAGAACATTAATGTATTATATACACTTACAGCCTTTTGTGCATACGATTTACATTAAAAAAAGAAATAAAAATTGCCTCCAATAGAAGAAAGTGATCATACAGTCTGGGTGAATAACAATGTGAATTTTCAGGAGACTGTTGTAGAATTACAGACACAAACCCAAGAGAAAGCTTGGAGCAATACTAAGACATAAAAAAACTGAAAAGAAAGGATGTTAGCAGCATGGAGAATGCTTAAGGAGTGTTGGGGGGGGGGCAATATTGGGTTGCATACCAGCAGTAAGGAGGATAAATCAGGCAGGAGCAGAATATATAAATAGAATCATTAAGCAGGAGCCGGGGAAAAAAATGTTGAGAAAGTATAAAGAGAAATGTAATCAACAAGCTCATCAGCAGTGCAAGAAGTGACCAGCATAGCAATGAAGGCAGAACTAAATTAGCCAAAGGAAATTTAAAAGGACATCATAGAAGGATAACACCATGAAGGCAGGTGGTAGGGAGATGACATAAACAGAAAAAAATAGTTGAATTATCAAGTGATTATTTTTGCAAGACTGTATCATTCAAGTAGACAAAATGCAATGACTAATGTGAAAATATATGAACTTTAAGGTGTTTAGAATGTATCAAAATCTCAATATATACATTCATGTGACTAGATTGGATATTGCTCCATGTGCTATTTGAAAGTGTAAAAGAATTGACAGTGTCTCTGACCAGACTGTTTAATTTCAATGGTAGCATATAAAGGAAGTGCAAAGAGCAAGATAATTCCAATACAGATAGGAGGCTGCAAGACAGAGGTAGTAATTTATAACCAGTTATGATCTCAGGAATGTTTTAAGGTATTTGAAAGTAGATAAAGGACAGAGTTCACAAATGTGTTTTTGGAATATAATATTCTATGTGGATAGCAAAACTGTGTGAAGTATAAGTTTAGCATTAGTAATTTACACATCTTCTATATTCAAGTGACATTTCAGTTATAGGAAGTTGCTACACCATGAAATTGCTGGACTTTGCTAAAGTATTTGACAGGAAACTGGATACTGCACAGAGCCCTATCATGGAACTTGAAAGGAATGAATATGAAGCTAATGACAAGAGGATGCCAATGGACCAACAGAGAATAGTAGATGGTAGAGTAGAATAGAATCAAGAAGGCAGGAGATCAGTGGTGTGCTAATTTAAGAGAAGAGTGCTACACACTCTTCTCTTAAACTGCTGAAGTCTAATTTGAATATCAGTGCTACCAGAAAAAAAAATTGGGGGCGAGGGATATCCAGTTATTTGCTGATTATGCTAATTGAGAAAGGTAGTTAATAAAAACAGAGACCCTACAGGATAGGTTATATAGATTGTATTGTAGCAAACACTGAATATCGCAAAAGCTGACAAAATAACTTAAACAATTATTTCAATATTGAAGGGTACACATTGGCAAGTACAGTAAAAGGTGGTAGATGTCTTTCATCATCTGTGAAATACCATCACCTTGCTTATTAGAGACCTGAAGTGGCTGGAGCCATGTTTGGTCACTAGAACAAGGGTTACAGTTTCTGTTCTTCCCCCTCCCCCCCTGCACTCTTCCCACATGCAGCAAGAGTGATATCCTCAATAAATACATTTGAGGGTACAGCAGTAAAACGGTTCCAGTTTCTGTTCTGCTCCCACTCTTCCCATAAGCAGTGAGAGTGATATCCTCAGTGACATACCAATCTCACTTAGGGGAGCTGAAACCATCCCCCATTCAAGGGTACAGCAGTAAAATGGTTTTGCAGGCTGGCCATTGGTTAGTACAGAAGACTGAACCAGTTAGTAATGATTCTAGAGGCTTCCCGATCATCTAGCATCAAATCCTGCAACCACATAGTTTGTCAGTTCATGACTGGAAAGAGACTAAATATTGTTGCTAAAGGGAGAACTGTCATATAGACAGGAGACAGAATTCCCTCTGTGTGATGGTATGAGTCTGTCACCTCTCACTGCATGCCCCGCTTCCTTTTTATTTCTTCCTTACTAAATACAGTAGCCAAAGAAATGCAATTTTACTTGGATCACAAAAATTCTCCCACAAAAAAAAAAAAAAATTCAACCAAAAAACCATAACAAACATCAAAATTCCAACCAAAAAGATCATTAAAAAATAACAGAAATCCAACTAAACAATACCTAACTTTACATTATGCAGTTCTTGCTTCCACAAGAGCAGCACTTGTGCGTTCATCAAACCGATATATGCTAGAGATTGCAAAACATCGAATTCCCCACTGTTTGATCTGCTATGGCTCAAAATTTCCCCTACCAAATGAACCTGCCCTTTTCTCTCTATCACTCTCCAAACTCCATTAACCATGCTGACCTCTTCAGAGTGATTAATGTAGTTCAGATATTTGGAGAGAGATCAACTATCTCTCTTTCTAAAGCTTGAATTTCTGCAGTCGAAATATCTCAACAGTGAGGTTAAGTCCTTCTTGAGAACCTTAAACATCCACAACTCATACTGGCTTCCATTCCCCAGTTTCTTCCTTACAAGCTCCCTTTCCAAGTATACTGTGGATGTCAGCTCTGATCTAAACACCTGCTCAGACTGAATAACAGAAATCATCCTGATAAGAATGAAATCTTTCATCCCTTATTCTACTCCAAATTCTCAGCCACCATCTAAGCCTTGGTTCTCAAAAAGCTGGAGTTTTGGTTATTAGGTATTCATGGTATGCAAAAGGAAAACTTCTGCATACCATGAATACCTAAAATCCAAAACTCCAGCTGCTCACTACCTATACTGCAGCTTGCAACAGTTGTAAAAGAATCATCAAGTCCAAATCAGACTTTGAAAGGGCCAAACTCACCTCCTGCCCAAATGGCTGTCACTCCCTCTGGTCTACCGAACGTAGACCAGAGGGAGTGACAGCCATTTCTCTTGCCAATGCCACTGAGCACAACTTCTGCCCATCCAAGTTTCCACCACTCTCACATCTGGATAGTACTGTAGTTACCTCAACTAAAGACAAGGCTGACTTACTGACATCACTCTTCTCTTCCAATTCCTGCATTGATGACCTGGGTAAAGTTTCTCCTAATCCACTCAGAATATCTCTCTCCACGTCACCCATAGTCTTCTTCCAAAAAGAAATCCAAAGAATCCTTAATAATCTGAACACAAACAAGGTATCTGGTCCTGATGGTATCCTGATTGTTGTGTTAAAAAAACTGTGCCCAGAGCTAACACCTATCCTGTATCGTTCTTCAATCTACCCTATTCATCTAGCATGTCGACATCCAGCCCATCCCAAAGAAAGGTGATAAAAGTCAACCAACAAACTACGATCCAATTGATCTCACTTCTGTTCTCTCTAAAATTATGGAGAACGTCATCAACAATCAACTCTTGAACCACCTAGAGACCTACTAACTGTGAACAGCAATACAGATTCTGCCGCTCACAATCTACAGCTGATATTTTTGCTTTCACTACACTCTGAACTCAAACCATAGAAAAATTTGGAGAGACTCACATGGTTTGCCCTCAACATTTCAAAGGTATTTGATCACGTTTGGCACAGGACCTACTTAACAAAACTGCTATCCTATACTCTGCAACTGGGTTGCCAACTTTCTCACTGTGTGTCATGGTGGATGGTTTCCTCCCCTGATTTTCTGCAGCAATGCAGGAGAATCCCAGAGTTCCGTTCACTCATTCTCTTCCTCTTGTATATACAGGATGATCAAAATTAAAGTATTCCTGTTTCAAGCAATACGTGGAATGCTATCCAGGGATTCAAATGCTGCAAAAATATATTGTGCATCATGTAGAAGCAATATCTGAGAAGAAAAAAAAAAGTTCTAAAATTCACTGTCAGGGGCATTGTAAAGATGAAATTTGCATATATGGCGGCTCTGCAAGTGCGAAGAGGATTTAAAAAGATGGACACAAGATTTTTCCCCTCATTTTGGTGGTTAATACCATCCACAGTGATGGCACTAGCCTTGACCCAACATGAAGCTTTGTCCATGAAGTTGTACTACCTAAATAATTGCAATGTTGTTGCTGTGCTCTGCAAATTTCATCGCTGAACAAATGTCAACAAGGTCCACTATCTCCATGTGCTCTGTGACAAATGATTTGTCATTTTGAAGAAACAGGATCATTGGGAGTTAGACCTGGCGTAGGTCACAAACCAATCAGTTCACAACAAGTGAATGAAGTTGCTACTGCCATTGTGGAGCAGGTCATGAATAACAGTGTTGGTTCTTGCAGTGCACATGCTGTATCAAGACACATGCAAGTTCCTTACACAACTATCTGGGAAATTCTACGGAAGATTCTGCATTTCTGCCAATTTAAGTTAACCCTGACACAGGAGTTGCACCCACAGGACATTGAAAGTCGACTGACATTCAATTTAACATTCCTTGCTCAAGTGGAGTTGGATGCTGTGTGGCTGTGGATGATTTTGTGCTGAGATGAGGCTCACTTTCACCTGAATGGTGCTGTGAATACCCATAAGTGCTGGGTATGGGCTACACACACCTGCATACAATCCAACAAATTCCTTTGCATTCACCCAAAGTTCCTGTCTGGTGCAGGTTTACAGCTTCATCATTGGACCATTCTTCTTTGAGGACATTCAGTAGTTGGGTCCTGTGACCTGCTCAGTTACTGCCAAGAGGTATTGCGATATGATAAAGAAGTTTGTTGTGTAGCACATTTAACAGTACAGTACATGAATTCATAATAGAAATGAATAAAAATGTGTTATTTATGCCTGAGTCATATTTCTCCTTTTTATACACACAGAAAAATTCCTACACCTACATTCAGTAGATGTAGTAATTACTATAGCTCCCTGGTGGTGAATTTTGGAACTACTTTTTTTTTTTTTTTAGATATTATTTCATCATGTGATGCACAATGCATTCATAGAAACTTTTGCAGCATTTATTGGGTGGCACTCCACAAAGCCTTAAACGTTGAGTTCCAATTCCATACATCTCTGGGATTTCAAAACCTATCACAAGAATTCTGAAGAAATATGAGTTAACAGCTATGTATTTACCTATTAACAAATTATCTTCCCATTTTCCTTCTCCTAAAGACAAACGCTCAACTATGTCTCTTCCTGGAGTTTATCAAATTCCCCTGCAACTGTGATCTCTCTCCTATTTTGGACAAACTGGACGTTCTCTTGAAAAAAGAATCCAAGAACATCAATCCTCCATTCATCACAACAAACCTGAAAAATCTGGATTGGCTCAGCACGGGATTGAAACTGACCACAACATCCTTTGGTCAAAAATTTGTCTCTTGCATAGATCCCATTTTAAATTTGAATGTTTATTCAAAGAACACTTAGAGGCCTTACTCCATCATCCTAACCTGAATCGGAATGACTGTATATCTATATCAAAAATCTGAGAAAGTCTAATCAGGATAACTCATTAATTTATATTAATTTTATGTTATTTAATATTATTAATTAATATTTTTATTTCAATCATGTCTCTGCTTAAAAATATTCTCTTTAATACTTAGTGATATAATATCACTCAGCATGATCTATTGTTAGTATTTCACCTTTTATTTTTTTTAAAAACTGTTTTTGTAGTGCCACTGAAGATTGTCTGCTATTTCCAGACCAAAATATTTGGTTGATTAAATATCTTTCTTGTGTTTACGTGCTTATATTATTCAGTCTTAAACAGGGAGGGATACTTTAGTTTTGATCACTCTGTAAATGATCTACTCTCACAGATCTCCAATCCTATCCACAGCTTTGCTGATGACAATACACTCCATTCCTCCTTTTACATTTGACAAACATTGTAGTGCTCAAGTATTAGAACCTTCAAGATCCACCACATCCAGTGGCCTGATTTTTCCTGGCACAGCCGCATTCAACTATGGTTTCTATGGCCGTAGTACTTTTTCGCACCAAAATCCTCTCTAAGATTACTCGATTCTATCCAGATGAGGGCAAATGATCCCCTCTCTCACATATCCACTTCAGTCTCTGCCTTTGCCACAGGTACTTTCTTGGACAGTGCACTTCTAAATTGGCTACTATTATTCCTCCACTCCTCCAAAATCATTAGAGCAAGAGCCACTACTATCCAACACTCTTTTTCAAACAGTCCATCTTGAAACTCACCAAACCAACTTCACTGCCTCCTCTTTCATTCCATCTACTTCTGTTCTTTGGAACAGTCTCCTCCACTCTGCCTTCTCCAAAGATTATAACCTACAGCTGTTCAAGCAAAATGTGAACAGATTCCTCTTTTCTTCTATTCCTCTTGCCCACACATGGCACTAATGTGCTGTAGGTCCTGTGGCCTTTTGTGTGTGTCTATACATAAAAATATAACGGAAAAACTCACGTAGAAAAATTATTTAATGGTATAATTTTCGCCCGTGTGTCACAGGCATCTTCAGTACAATTAGGCACAAAAATTAAACATTAACTGACAATTCCAAAAAGCGCCACCTAAGTAGCTGGTGTAAGATAACTAAAAAGGTCAATAACTTTCTTTTGTTCTACAGACGATCTTTTACAGAAAGAAATACGATATATAACTTCTTCCTTTCTATCTAATGGCTATAAGAATTGCTTCATTAAAAGAACTTTGAGTAGATTTAATATGTCTCCCTCTTCAAACACAGAGGAAATAACGCGCATTACCATCCCTTATATACAAGGCATCAGTGAACGTATAGCAAAAATTTTAAAACCACTGAATATTTTTGTTGCCTTTCAACCTTTTAGAAAAATCTCCACCTTTCTCGCTTCTCCAAAGGACAAGCTTCCACATCTCAATCATCCAGGTGTCTACCAGATTCCGTGCTCTTGTGGATTATGTTATTTCGGACAAACGGGAAGATCTGCCTCCATTCGGCTAGAAGAACACCAATCTTATATTGAATACTTTAAACCTGAAAAGTCTGGACTTGCAGAACATGCCATCTTCACTAGACACAGAGTTCATTGGAAAAAGACAAGAGTTCTTCACAAAAGTCAGTTTCTCATGGAACGCCTTTATAAAGAAGCATGTGAAACTCTACTTCATTCTCCTAACTTAAACAGATCCGACGGCTTACGTCTGTCCCCTTTATGGGAGATAGTACTTTACAAATCAGCTAATCTTTCCTAACTTTTTATTGTATTAATTTTTTTTTTTTTTTTTTTTTTTTTTTTTTTTTTTTTTTTTTTTTTTTTTTTAGGAAAGTTATTGACCTTTTTAGTTATCTTACACCAGCTACTTAGGTGGCGCTTTTTGGAATTGTCAGTTAATGTTTAATTTTTGTGCCTAATTGTACTGAAGATGCCTGTGACACACGGGCGAAAATTATACCATTAAATAATTTTTCTACGTGAGTTTTTCCGTTATATTTTTATGTATAGTTATGTCTACTCACGGTTTACCTCTTTTAAAACTTTTGTGTGTGGTAGATCAGACAATAAACATAAAATAAAGAAGGAAGTTATTATTTATTATTCCTCTATATAAGGCTTTAAAATGGCCTCATCTGAATTACTGTGCATATATTTCTTGAGTTGAGAAATGGAGAGGATCCAGAGAAAGTGACCAAGATGATGACAAGTCTATGAAAATCTCCTTGTTGACTGAAGGTTTATGGGTTACAAAATTTGGTTGAGAACAGAAAAGAGTGAATATGATAGAAACACATCATTAAAGAGATTTTATAAGACTGATGCTTAAGAAAATTTTAGTGCATACAAGGGAACAAAGTCACCTCTGGAAGTTGTATAAGTGTTTCAAGAGGAGTTCAGGACTAGATTTTTTTTTTCTTGTAAAGATGTAAAATGTGTGAAATGGGTAAACAGAGTGAGTCATAAATGCTCATTCAGTGAATGAATTTAAGGAGAGGTATGGCAGGCACTGTTATTTTTGTTTGGATTCAGTGGAGATGCCCAATGTAATAGTTATAACAGAAAGTTTGCTATAGTGAAATCTCTTTAAAATAGATATGATTTTATATATCATATCTGTCCTTAGTCAGCCTAAAGAAAAGCATCACCATCTTCAGTTCCTAGGAGATGGAACCCAACTTCCACTTATACAGAATTATTTGCAGTTGTGGTAAGCCTTACTATGGACAGACTGATAAATCAATCTTTCTCCGTCTTGAAGAGCACAAAAGAGACATCTCTTATAATAGAATCTGAGCCAGTGCCCTCGCCAGCCACGTCTTGTTCTCTGTAAACGCTGATGAAGGCCACCAATACCAAATAGATTGGAATCAAACTTCTAATATTCACAAATGTTACGACGAGCTTGAAAGACGTATTGTTTCTACTCACATGAATAACAACCTTAGCTCCAATTTGCCAGATTTGCATAGCTCTGCTGTTCACTGCTGGATGTTCTCGCGAGATCACACACACGCATATAAATGCAGCTAGAACTGAAGCGCGGACTCCAATTTGAACTTAACTGTAGTTTTTTTTTGATAGCCCTGTTGTTGCTAGTGTGTAATGTTTCTGTTTTTTTTGTATATATCTTTGTACTTTGACACCTGACGAAGTTGGCTTACCAATGAAACTAGTTGTGTCCGTATTAAACTTTTATTCTTAATTATCTCAGTGTTTAAGTCATTAAAATTATTAACATATATCACATATCTATTTATGGAATGTATGTACTGGGTCTTTTTTAATTGTTCGCTGTTGTGAATGAATATGCTATAGTAAAAGTTGACTGTAGTATTAAGCTAATTTTGAATTATGCTTAAAATTATAAGGTGATCCCCCCCCCTCCCTTCTAATTCTTCCAGTGATAATTCCCAAAAGAAAGTTTCATCAAAAAGATCTGTATATATATACTGTTTTCTACCATTATAGTTCATCTGAATTTGCAAATATTTAAATCAAGTCACTTTCATACTGCACATTTTGTGAGAGAAGAGAAAACATGTGGAAACAATGTTGTCTAATAAAGCTATATTAATAACAAGAACATGATTCTTCATTTTAAATTGCACTATTTTCTGTCATCTGTTTAAGATTTATACTGGTATTTACTATTGGAAATATAATCAATGTATACTATTTTTGTTAACTTTCATTTAATAATAAATAATATTCCAATCTTGTTATTTTACTTGTGTGATTTTTACTCCTACTTTACAGAAATAAAGAACAGATTTTAAACTAGAATAGTGAAAGCTCCAAATAAAACATTATAATATCGATCAGTTGTAATTTCATCTATATATTTTAACTGCTACCTGGTAAATTATTTTAATTTGTGCATTAATATATAAATATATATATATATATAAAACAGTCTTCTGAAGATAGTACATAATGCTTGTTCTATTAAAAAGCAGTAGTAATACAAATAATCATATGATATCATTTGGGTTTGCTGCTGATATGATGTATCAGCAGCAAACTTGATACTTGCAGAATGATTTGAATAGGCTGGAATTGTGGGCATAGAATACAGCATGTAAGATTGCTGCATAAATTGGAGAATATGGGTTTGGATTATAAAATATTACCATGGTAAGAGGATGGCTGACTGACAGATATCAAAAAGTGATATATACAGAGAATATGAGTCTGCAAGGTAACTAGTGGTGTACCTCAAGGATCAGTCCTTGGTCCACTGTTATTCAATCTGTACATTAATGATATTGGAAAGAATTTGACAGGCCAGGTACAGCTATTTGCTGTTGATACAAAGATAGATAGGGTAATCAGGAATGCTGCTGATATGCAGTACTTGCAGAATGATTTGAATAGGCTGGAATTGTGAGCATAGGAAAATGGATGTTAGTTCAATGTCAGTAAGTGCAAAACCATGCATTTTGGTATGATTATCCAATCTCATATTATATTAGTGGGATTATGCTAGAAGAAACTGATGAGGCTAGGGATCTTGGTGTTAGTAGATAGCAAGTTAAAGTTCAGGGGCGATATAGTAAAGACTGCAAATACAACTCAAAAGATAATTGCAATACTGAAATGAACTTTCCCATGTAAAGATAAATATGTCATTTTGCCTCTTTACAAGGCCTTGATAAGACATTAATTGGACTATTTTGCAGAAAAAAAACAGGAGAATTGGACTATTCTCCTGGTTTCTATGGTGATTCTGATATGGGGGGGGGGGGGAGAGTGTGCCAAAAATGATATCAGGATTGTGGGATATGGTTATGAAGACAGACTGAGAATATGTAGACTGCAGACACTAGGAAATAGGGGGGAAAGAGGGGTGATATGATTGAGACTTACAAACATCTGAAAGGATTTCAGTTGATGGAATTTTGCATTTTATTGAGGGTGGGGAAAGGACAAGAAGGCATCCTTGGAAGCTGAGAATGAATGCCACTAAGAAAGGGAGTCAGGGCTAGATTTTTCTCTCATAAGGCAGTACGTGATGAGAATGGATTGCTATTGGATGTTGTGTGTGCAAGTAGTGTGAATGAATTAAAGAATAAGTATGATGGCTGGTGCATGTAGTATGTGGACTCCCTCAATGAGTTCCTGACTCTCTGGAGGTCTTCTCTCTTAATAATATAATAATAATATGGCATTTTGACAGCAATAGAAATAGGTTGGTTAATTTTCACATTAACCCTGAAGTACTTGGAAAAATGTTAGTTACCTAGGTACAGTGTTAATTGCAAAAAAATAAATGAAAACAATATAGTAGTTTTAAAAATTGGGATTTTAACCCATTTTATGAGAATTATGGGAGTATTACTTGAGTTATCTAATCAATGTAGTCTTCAGAACTACATGTTAAACAATCTTTATGTACACATATCAAACAAGAAAGTTTCTTAAAGTTAGGAGGATAAATGGAATAAGGTGAAAAAAATGAAACAGAAAATTAAGCATGAGCTGTAGAAGATGAGAATGTTATAGAGGAGCTCTAAAGAGTATACAATATTTATCAGCCATGTGAGAAGTATAACATACAGGCTAAGAGGGTGAGAAGTGTAATAATTAAGTTGGAATTAGATTATAAAAAGGAAACTGGCTGAGACAGCAAAGCAAACTATAGTTCTACAGTATGTGGCTAATAAGAAGTGAGTTTGGATGAGTAAGAACATGGGTCATATCTTTAGCATATGTAATTCTCAGTAAAAATGTTCAATGGATATTTAGTCATTGTATTTCATGTGTGTGGAAGAGGAGGGAGGGGTGATGTAGAATACAGTGTTGACAGATTAGGTCTCCCACGATGTCTTCGTACTCCATGGAAGTGCCTGTAGAATAATAATAATTGATTATGCTTGCAAATTGTAGGAATAAATGGAATCTGTAACACTGGAAGACACTGAATTTTGACTAATATTTTTGGATCTTTAAAATGGGCATTCAATTGGCCCCTGTGAGAATTTCTTGAACTTATTAAAGCTTGTTCCACAAGCACTGCTATGCAAAATTATGATTACTGAGTGACTGTTTTCTTTATACATGCCAATAAAAAAAAAAAGTGAAAATATTATATTTAATTAGATATCAACTTGGAGCAGTTCCATGGAGGGTAGAATTGGAAGGCCAGGATATCATTAATGCTTGGGAAATGGTGAAGGAATATTTGTTAGCAGCAATAGTAAGCTGTATTCCACGATGAAGAAACGGATATAATTTGGTGTAAAGTGGATGACAAACAATATCATACAGGAACTGCAGGTGAAAAAGAGATTGTGGAAGAGATATAAAGGAGAGGGGTGGAGAGTAGATGCATGAAGAATATAAGACTCAGGCCAGGAGAGTGACTAGTATGGTGAGGAAGGCAAAACTGGAATATGAGAAGAGATTGGCACTAAGATCCGAAGAAAATCCTAGGGAATTTTTTAGCTATGTGGCCAGTAGGAGGAGAAATGATTGTGGAAGAATGACATTATGGGATAAAAATGGAAATAGAGTGATTAATGCAGATGCTAAATAATGGACATAATGGAGATGCTAAATGAATTTACTTTATTGGAGTATTTCATCCTGGAGAAAAAGGTTTTAATAGTAGAGGGGTAGGGCAGGTTTGAGATTTAGAGGTGCAAGAGGAGAGTGTGTTCAAAATACTGGGTATTCCAGATGTCAGTAAAGCAGTGGGATTGGATGGTATTTCCCCGGAGGTTTTGAGAGAATGTGCTAGAGAACTGACAGCTCCTTTGACCTGGCTTTTCAATGAAAGTTTGGCTATGGGAAAGGTACCCAAGCAATGGAAGAAGGTAAGATTAACAATTATATCAAAAAAAGTTACAAAATAATAATTTCAGAAGATGATTATTTTATATTATTATTATTAAAAGAGTTCTTGACCTCCAGGAAGTCAAGAACTAAACGAGGGAGGAAGTACTATTTGCACCAAATGTCATACCTGTTCTTGAATTAATTCACCCTACTTGTACACACTACATGCAACGGCAATATATTTCAATCCGCTCTATGAAGAAAAATCTAGCCCTCATCCCCTGCTTGATAGCATTCATTCTTAACTTCCAAGGATCCCTCACATCCTTATCCTCCATAAAATAAAAAATTCCATTTATTGAAATTTTGTATAACACTTTGGAAGTTTCTAATTCTCAATCATATCACCTCTCTTTTCTCCTGTTGGCTAGTGTCTCCAGCCTACAAATTCTCAGTCTGTCTTCATAATTAGTATCCCAAAATCCTGATATCATTTCTGCCACACTTACACTCTCTCCACTGGATCAGAATCACCACAGAAAATCAATAGGCCAGACTGGCATACAGTAGTCCAAGTGAGGTCTTATCCAGGCCTTGTAAAGAGGCAAAATGACTTCTTTATCTTTACATGTCAAGGTTTGTTTAGCATTTCAATTATTCTCTGAGTTGGATTTAAAATTTTTATTTTATGACCCTTGAACTTCAACATCCTGTCTACTAAAACTCCAGGATCCCTAGCCTCATCAGTTTCTTCTAGCATAATCCCGTGAATATAATACGACATTGGATATCTAATGACACCAAAGTGCATGATTTTACGTTTATTAACATTGAACTGACATCCATTTTCACATGCCCACAATTCCAGCCTATTCAAATCATTTTGCAAGAACTGCATATCAACAGCACTCCTGATTACGCTACCTATATATATATATATATATATATGCATCATCAACAAATAGCTGTATGTGGCATGAGAATCCTTCCCAATGTCATAAATATACAGATTGAATAACAATACACCAAGGACTGATCTTTAAGGCACACCCCTGGCTACCCTTATAGCTTGTAGACTCACATCTCCCATGCAAATAGTCAATAATCTAATCCCATATTCTCCAATTTATGCAACAGTCTTCCATGCTGTATTCTGTCAAAAGCTTTAGGAAAATCCAAAGGTATCATCATGTATCCATTCCCCTTGTCCAGTTCAATGGTAACATTATTATAGAATGTGAGCAATTTGGTCAAACAAGTTTTTACATGACCTTCCCTTAGTAAACCCATGGCATTCATTGCAAAGTATAGATTCTCTGTCAAGCCATTTCTGAATGTGAGCCCTGACCAACTTTTCCAAAACTTTCATCAACATACAATTCATGAGATACCGATCAGTAGATAGTTGGATGCATCGGTCTTTGCATCACCCTTGTGCAATGGAACAACCTAACATTCTTTCCACTCTTGTGGAACCCTCTCTGTTCTGAGACTCTAATTTTATAGTCTGGGCAATGGAATAAGCAGCTCAGCTGAACAATCTTTTAGCATCTGTGCTGATATCCCATTAGTTTCTATTGCAGAATTCTTAATCGATTTAGAAAGTTTTTTTAACTTGGTTATATTATGTAATTTTCAGGTCTGGCTCCCACTGACGAGACCTCAATAAAGGTCGAAACCAGTATGGGTAGTGACCATTGCCTAATGCATAACATCATACATCTCTGCAAGGGGATGTACTTGACATTAAGGAAAAAATACTAAGGAAAGTGATCAGTTCTTAATCCACCTTTACCACGAGTTGCTGGAGTGCAACTACCATGAATTGCCTAGATTACATAATATACATAATGTACCAAGTAATTTTATATAAACTTGGTTTTTAATCCTATTTCCCAAGTAAGCAAACAGACAAGTAAGTCAGGTTTGCACCTGCATGTAGTGCAAAACTGAGGCAATTCATGGTAGTGCCACTCCAGGCAACTCTTGGTAAAGGTGGATTAAGCTCTGATCACTTTCCTTAGTATTTTTTCCCTTAATGTAAAGCACATCCCCTTGCAGAGATGTATTATGCTATGCATTAAAGGCAATGGTCACTACCCATACCGGTTTCGACCTTTATTGAGGTCTCGCCAGTAGGAGCCAGACCTGACAATGCTAAGGTTGAAGTAATGCAGAGCTTAAGAATTTTACCTAAACAAGTTGCCACAAGGTGCTTGTGTGTATGTTATGATCCATCGAGTCATTTCCGACTCCTGCCGACTCCATGAACATACACTCTCCATTCCAATCTGTCCCTGACCATGTCTTTCAGAACCTCCAAGCATACGCCAGTTGCTTCTTTAACTCCATCCACCCATCTAATTCTTGGTCTTCCTCTCCTCCTGCTTCCATCAACTTTAGCAAGCATCATCATCTTCTCCAGACTGTCATCTGCTCACATAATATGTCCGAAGTATGACAATTTTTGCTTGATGATCATAGCTTCAAGGGAGCAATCTGGCTTTATTCTGCCTATCACTGATTTATTGGTTTGCTTTGCAGTCCATGGTATTCTTAGTAAGTGATTCCAAACACATCTATCTTCTTTCACTTTTTCTCAGGTTCCAACTTTCACATCCATACAGCACCATAGGGAATACCATTGCTTTCACGATTCTGATTTTTGTTGTGAGGCTAATATCTTTATCTTTAAAGATCTTGCTTAAATTTGTCATTGCTTTTTTTCCGAGTAATAATCTTCTAACTTCTTCATCAATTCCAGATCCTAGGAACACAAAATTGTTAACTGCTTCCATTTTCTCCCCATCTACTTCAAAATCATTAAGTTCACATGTTGCCATAACTTTTGTCTTTTTTGAGGTTAAGTTTAAGACATATTTAGTACTTTCTTCTTTAACTTTCATAATAAGTTCCTTCAAATCTTCTTTGCATCTGCTAGCAAGGTGGTATCATCTGCATACCTCAAATTATTAATATTTTTTCCACCAATTTTAATTCCAAATGACTCCTCCAGCCCTGCCATTCTTAAAAGGTATTCGCTGTACAAGTTAAACAGGTATGGAGATAAAATACATCCTTGTCACACCCCTTTACCTATTGTGAAATACTCAGTTTCTCCAAGATCTGTTCGGACAGTAGCTTCTTGTTCATAATAAAGATTCCTCAGAAGGATAATAAAATGCTCTGGGACTCCCATTGTTCTTAACACATTCCACAGTTTCACATGATCTACAAAGTCAAAAGCCTTGCTATAGTCATGGAAATAAAGGTAGATATTCTTGTGATATTCCTGTGCTCTTTCTATTATCCATCTCACATTGGCAATTTGATCTCTTGTTCCTCTGCCTTTTCAAAATCCTGCCTGTTCATCTGGCATTTCTCTCTTCATGAATGGTTCCAGTCTTTTCTGAATGATCGTAAGTAAGACTTTACTTGCATGATAAATCAATGCTATAGTTCTGTAATTTTTGCACTCTCTTGCATCGCCTTTCTTCAATAAAGGTATATAAACTGATTTTTTCCATTCTCTAGGCCATGTAGTCGTGATCCAAATTTGCTGACATAGAGCTGTTAAAATTTTAACTGCCTCTTCTCCCAGGGCTTTGAGCAGCTCAATGGGTATTCAATCTCCTCCTGGTGCTTTCTTACTGGATATCTGTTGCAGTGCCCACCTCACTTCACTCTCCACTGTTACTGGTTCCTGTGTATAATTCTGCTCTTTAAATTTCTCAGTAACTGATTTGGAGTCCTTTCTGTAAAGGTCTTCTGTATACTCTTTCCATCTTTCTTTGATGTCTGCAGCTTCTGTAAGATATCCTTTGTGTTTACTTTTCAATATTGTCACCTTGGCACTAAACTTTCCTGTTAGTTCTCCAATCTTTTTGAAAAGATCTCTTGTTTTTCCTTTCTTGTTTTGGTCTTCTATTTGTTGGCATTCCTGGTTAAAGTATTTTTTCTTGTCTCTTCTGGCTTGTCGTTGAAACTCTGCATTCAAATGCCGTACTTCCTGCAAATTTCCTGTGGCCTTCATTTTCCTCCTTTCCTGAGCAATCTTGATGGCATCTTCTTACAAACTGTTGGGATATTCTTCTTTGCTTCTGTTTTAATTATATCTTTAATCTCTTCCCATAGTTCATCTGGTTCTCTTTCACACAAATTGAGTGTGTTGAATCTGTTCTGTATGCTAAGATTGTATTCAGCTTGTATGTTTCCAAGATTATATCTGATAGACATGTGTGATGTTTTTAGTTTCCGTAGTTTCACTTGTATCATAGCCACTAATAACTCATGGTCTGTTCCACATTCTGCACCTGGAAAAGTCTTGACAGACTGAATTGCACTTCTCCATCTTCTTTGTCCAAGTACAGGTAACCCTCGTATAACGCAGATGTTAGGTTCCATAGAAATGCCACGTTATATAAATCACGTTATGCGAGACTCAGATCACATAGAAAAAGTAGGGTTATGTTCCGAAATCGTTTTTTTTTTTTAATTATATAAACAATGCCATATCGAACAAAAAAATATTTTTATTTAATTCAGGTAATTCATGCAAGTTATGAAAATATATAAATTATGAAACAAATACATAGTATAAAACTATAAATTTACAAATTGCACATAATGCATAAATGTTTTAGGCAAAATAAAATAAAGTGCATATTTTAATCTTTCATAGCACGAGGATTTGAAGATCGGTTAATAAACACTGGTTTTGTCATGTAATCACCTAATGCATTACTACAAAACAGTAGAGTAATTCTATCTTTAGAAATTTTGAATCCAGGAGGTGACTTTCATTTTTCAAAATATAAGTGCGTTTTTGCTTTTTTTTTTCAATATAACCCGGATTCATCCACACTAAACACCTGATCTGCATCACGAATGTTTATAAACTGTGAGAGCTTTTTGTTTAATAAGATTTCTATCCAAAGGAATTTTATTTCGAGTGCAATCTTCTATCCAAATCATTAGAGATTTCTCTATTTTTCCCATTAGAATATTGTGTACACGAGCAACGTGCTTTGCACCTACCATTGACCCAGCAATGAACACTTTCTCGGATTTTATGTTCATTTTGTTTGTTCGAATTGTTGATTCGTTTAAATTCAAAGTCCTTGCAACAGCTCTTGGTTTTTCTCCATTTTTCAGCCGATCCAAGATTTTAATTTTTTCTTCAATGTTGGTTATGTATGTAACTCACCAGAAAATAAAGTGCTCAGCTTGAGATTAACAAAACTTATGATTTTTAATGCGCTTTCCTGGCAAAAAACAAAGACAATTTTCAACAATAAACACTTTATACGGTTAACAATTGACGTACATTCGTGCTGAAGGGTATTTTCCCCCTAATATAAATTCGCTACACATGCGCGATACAGGCAGACACAAATTTAACGAAGATAAAATTTCATTTTTAAGTCGCACATGAAAAATATATGAAAAGATAAAGGGTTATTACAATGTGTAGACATTGTATTTTTATCGCGTTGAACAAGGGTTACTACAATTTGTAGGCCACGCTGTGTAAGTACCGCGTTATACGAGGGTAACCTGTATATAGTCAATTTGATTTCTGTGTTGTCCATCAGGTGATACCCATGTGTATAATCTTCTTTTGTGCTGTTTAAAGCAGGTGTTAGCAACAAACGAAGAATTCTCTGCACAAAACTCAACTAGTCTCTTCCCTACAGTGTTTCGAATACCTAAACTAAAACGACCTTTATTCCTTGTTCCTCAGTTCTCCCACTTTTGCATTCCAATCTCCAATAAGTAGCCATAAATCTTGCTTTGGTGCTGCATCTATTATTTCTTGTAACTTGCCATAAAATTCTTCAATGTCTTCTTCTGATGCCTCTGTAGTAGGTGCATAAACCTGAATGATGGTCATATTCATTGGATGTCCACTCACTCTGAGAGAAATGATTCTGTCACTCAGTGGATTATAACCCAATACATACCTAGCCATCTTTTTCCTGAGTAAGAAAGATACTCCATTCTTTTGACTTATCTCATGTCCTGAGTAATACACCATATAGTTTCCTGACTGAAAATTGCCCATTCCTGTCCATCTAAGTTCACTTATTCCCAATATATCCAGCTTCTTGCGCTCCATTTCCATCTTTATTATTTCCAGCTTACCTTGGTTCATACTTAAAACATTCCAAGTTCCAATCCTGTGGTTTTTTGTGAAACAGGGAGCCTCCCTTTTTCAACCAATAACATCCGTGACCAAGCTTCCTTCCAGGTTTGACCTGGACACATAAAAACTAGTTCTACTTGTGGAAGCCCTCTGTTCTTCCTCAGTTGCATGCCTTCAGGCCCCGGGGGTCTTACCATCCAGCACCATATCGTACTTTCTCATTTTTGGCATGTTCTTGGCAAGGTACAAAGATGGTTTGCCATTGTCTTCCTCTGGGATATTTTTCGACTTTCCAGTCTAGATCTGCATGCACTGTTTACCAAGACCACACTGCAGTGCGGTCTTGGTAAAGAAGAGGCTAGGTCTCTATAATAGAGATGTATTGTGCATATCTTTACCCTGGAATAATTCCCTGCAAAGAAAATTATCCCTTATCCCCCACAAGGTGCTTAGACCTTATTAAATAAAATCTCAGGATGAGAGACAGTTGTAGAAAGTTTTTTAACTTGGGTATATTATGTATTCGAGATACTAAGTAATTTTATATAAACTTGGTTTTTAATCCTATTTCCCAAGTAAGCAAACAGACAAGTAAGTCAAGTTTGCGCCTGCACGTAGTGCAAGTCTGAGGCAACTTGTTAAAAAAAAAAAAACTTTCTACATCTATCTCTCATCCTGAGATTTTATTTAATAAGGTCAAAGCACCTTGTGGCAACTTGTTTAGGTAAAATTCTTAAGCTCTGCATTACTTCAACCTTAGCATTGTCAGGTCTGGCTCCCACTGACGAGATCTCAATAAAGGTCGAAACCGGTATGGGTAGTAACCATTGCCTTTAATGCATAGCATCATACATCTCTGCAAGGGGATGTGCTTTACATTAAGGGAAAAAATACTAAGGAAAGTGATCAGAGCTTACTCCACCTTTACCACGAGTTGCCTGGAGTGGCACTACCGTGAGTTGCCTCAGTCTTGCACTACGTGCAGGCACAAACTTGGCTTACTTGGGAAACAGGATTAAAAACCAAGTTTATATAAAATTACTTGGTATCTTATTCGATTTGTATAACAGTTCTAGTGCTTCCTCCTTGTACACTGAAAACATAGTGGTAAGTTTAATGTTGCATATACTAGGTTGATAGCTTTTAGCAAAATTGCTACTCGTTAGGTGAACAATCACTACTGCATCAGTCACCCACACCATCTGCATTGAGTAGAGTTATTCTTTCAAATTCTTTCTTTGTTTTATTTGTAGCATAATAGAATTCCTTTGTGTTGTCTTTAACTTAAAGACATGTTTCTTTTCATATCTATACTTAGCTTTCTGTACAACACTCGACTCCTGGCCTGCTGCTTATAGTTATCATAATTGACATCATTATTTTGCACTCATTATACCTTATACATCATCTTTTACTTACAAATCTCATGCTTAATTAGATTTCGCTCTTACTGTATTTATTCTTCGAACTCTTGGGGCACATTCTGACATCGCATCATTTAGGTATTTTTTAAACCCTTCCTATGCACTGTCGATATTCTTCCCATCCAACAACTGACACCATGGCACAGAACCAAGCATACTCCTCAAGTGCATAATTTCCTGCTTTGTAGTTCAGCATATAACCTTTTCTGAATGGAAATTCATAAACTTAGCTACTTCCCAAGTGAGTACTGCATGATCACTGTTACCAGCCAGAGGCAGAATAGTTACATCTTTAGCTGAAACCCCTTCTTACACTATCTTCTTCTTTGAGTGACATCTCCTATCAGAGATCGGTGACCACCTTGGCAAATTTTGAGCAATCCTCAGCCACTCTGAGCAGTCTCTTAGAGTTCATGCCAGTCTGATGTCTGCCAGCCAAGATTTTCTTCATCTTCCTTGTGCTCTTCTTCTTACACTATAATCAGATCTCACACTCTTTGACCTCATGTTCCTTCTGTCACATGCTGCTTGAGGAAGTGTTGTCTCACAACAGCTCAATAAATTTAGTGTCATTCTTCTCATGCGATTTCATAGCTCCCAATCATTGTTCAGATAATTAAAGACCCCCATTATGATTATTCTTTTTGCACCCATCATATTTATTTGTTGATGCATTTTTTTTTCACTTTTGTCACTAGCAACTGATCCATCAGGTCTGTAACAAAACTCCACTGTGTATTTGATCTTTAGATTCCACTTCAGACCAGATGGCTTCAAACTCACTGCTACATGAAATAGTGTTACTAGTATTATAATCATAGGTGTCAACTCTAACTGATTCAAGTCATCTGATAATATTAGCAGCATGCTCCCTCCTCTCTTATCCTTCCTAAAAAAGTATGTCTGATTCTGTTAGCCAAGTCTCACTAATGCCTACAATCTGAGGTCCCAACATATTAACCAAGGCAACAAACTCTACCCCTTTGTTTCTGATTTCTCCTAGCATTCGTGTACTGACATGAGTTACCTGCATTCTCTTTTGTATGTCTGTCTGTTCATTCTCTTTTGTATGATCTGTCTATGCAGACGACAGACTCTTGTCTGTCATCTGCATAGACAGTTCGACAACTTGCAGAGATCTGTTCTTATCTAGTTCCTTCCACAGGCATCTTTACACATGCTTGATAGGTCCAAACTGGACAAACACAGCATTGTTCTCTTCATGTTTTTCATAATAATAACCATTCCCATCATTAACACAGTTACCTAACATTATTGCTTTTACACAGATTCCTCCCATCAGAATTCAGTTTCCCTGACTCTGTGAGTTCTCATATCAATTAATAATTTTTCAAAACTGCTGATACCAAACACATTCAAGTGTAGGCCATCCCTCTTCTACAAATCCAATCTTCACTCAAACTCACTTCACGCATCCATCGAATCTTTTGCCATCATAGCCATCTAGGTAATATATACTAATGATTTTTTACTTTCTCACTCTTTACTTGCTTTTTCCAACAACCTTTTCATATCCTCTATCATACTGAATTTATTGCTAGCTGAGTCACTGGTACTTACCAGATCTCTCTTGCTTTTCTTATTTGTTTTTCAATTGCCTGGTTAGATTTTTATTTTTGCTCAAGGAAAATGATGTTATAATACGCTCATCAATGGCATGTTTTATGATAGTCACCATGCCAGCTACACTTACATCCCAAGTTACGTATGTAATGCGTTCCATAAACCTTTACGTAAGTCAAATTTGTAAATTACATACATGCAATAAAATGTTCAATGGCTACTCATACTGCTGTCTTACATCAAAATCACAGGCCCCACCTGTGATTTTGATGCTGTGCACCATCCAGCACTAGCTTTAAATGTGCTCTCTGCATCCGTGATGCCAGCCTGCTCTTTTAAATCCATATTATTATTACAGGCAACTCCAGGGAGTCCTTAGACTCATTGAGGGAGGGCCCTAAACATCATGTCCTCACAACTATACGACATTCTCACAGTATCTATCATACCTTGCCTTGAACTCACTCACCGTCCTAGCACCCACAACAGACTCTGGCAGCTTATTCAACTCATTTGCCACTCTAAAAGTAAAGAACCCAGCTCTAACATCCCTGCTAACCACACTCTTGCCCAGCTTTCATAGGTGTCCCCTAGTTCTCCCACCACCAGTCCTGATTCTCAAAAATATCCTCTGAATTAATCCTATAGAATCCTTTAGCAATTTGAATGTCTCAATCATATCTCCCCCTTTTCCGCCTATCAACTAGTTTCTGCAACCCACAAATCTTCAACCTGTTCTCATATGGTTCATTCCATAGACCTGCTATCATCTTAGTCACTCGCCTCTGGATCCTCTCCACCTCCTCCCCATCAAGAAGGAACCTAGGTGACCAAATCTGGGCACAGTAGTCGAGATGAGGTCTTATCAGGGCTTGGTACAGAGGTAAAATAACTTGTTTATCCCTGCTCGTCAAGGTATTTTTCAACAACCAAGTGAGTTGATGAGCTGATTTAGCTACTTTTGCAATGTGCCCCCTAAACTTCATCTCCCTGTCCACCAACACTCCCAAGTCCCTGGCCTCATCAATCTCCTGGAGTACAGTTCCACCAATGTGGTATACTGCTACTAATCTTTTTACCCCAAAATGCATAACCTTACATTTTGTCACATTAAATTGACATCCATTCTCCTTAGCCCAGAACTCCAATCTATCCAAGTAGTTGTCCTGCAAGATTTTGACATCTTCTGCATTCACTATTGCCCTACCCAACTTTGCATCATCAGCAAACAAATGAACTGTTCCTCTTAGATCCTTTCCTATATCGTTAATGAACAAATTAAACAGCAGTGGTCCAAGAACAGAACCCTGCAACACACCACTAGTCACAGGCCGTCTTTTGGACTCAACTCCTGAATAAACTACTCTTTGATATCTCTCCCTCAACCACCCACCTATCCATCTCGCCAATCCTATATCCATTCCCATATGTTGTACTTTATGGATTAGAATTCCATGTGGTATCATGTCAAATGCCTTTGCCAGGTCCAGCAGTATCACTGTAAACCCATTACCCTTATCCAGTTCAGCCATCACCGTGTTATAAAACTTGAGCAAGTTACCCAGGCATGATCTACCCTTCACAAAGCCATGCTGCCCCCCCCCCATAAACTATCTCTTTTTCATCAATCCATTCCTGTATTTTTCCCTTGACTACTTTCTCCAAGACAATGACTCCTGATATGCTGATCGGTCGGTAAGTTGCAACCGTAGTCTTGGATCCTCCTTTATGCAGTGGAACTATTTTCCCCTCTTTCCACACCTTCGGGACTAAACCATATATAAGGACATACATAGCCTTCTCCTGGATAATCAGTAAACTTAACAGTATCCACTTCTGTGTCCAATCATTGATCCAGTGAGACAATTTCTCCATCTCTGATATTGAGCCCAGCCTCTTCTTGGTAATAATTGTACCGTTCAACGCTACTGCACCTTTCATACTTTCAACAATGCGAACTGTATCCTTCACTATTGTATTCACTGTCGAAATAGGTCAATTTATTTTCCGAGCTATTGTTGATAGAAGAATTTTCCCGCCTTCATACATACGAATTATTTTCACCTTTTCTTCTACAGTAATTGCAGACCTTTGTTTTTTTAGATTTATTACCAGCGCATTCGGTTTTGCGTTTGCATTCCATTTAAAGGATGGGGAAAAAAAAAAAACTAGCAGTGATAAGAAGTGACAGCTAACAGCACGAGGCCTTTACTACTATACTGCAATAAGGCTGTTAAAGATGCACCTGCGCAAAACCGCAAAAGTGTTCATAGGCGCTAGTAGATTTATTACGTAACTGCGAATTTACGTAAGTCGCGTGTTACGTAAATCGGGGTGTAACTGTAACATCCTTTTTACAATCAACTTTTACTTGTCAGATTTTCGTTATTACGCACTAGTTTACCTGATTCCGTGCTTTGTTGTTTTCCATTTTGCTGCTGAACTTTTTTTTTAAATTCTTCCTGTGTTCTTCTAAACACTGCTCAACTTTCCTTAATTCCCTCGGCGTTTGCCTAATAATATGCTTTAACCTTGCGACTTCGGAGGTTAAATTATTTTAAATATCCTCTTCAATTATCATCTTTAGTGGAGAAAACCTTGTTCACGTTAGCGTTCTGTTTCTTCTGCGTTTTTGGTGCTAATTTACAGCTGTATTAATATTACAATATCAGAATAAAAACATGTTATGAAGACGCTAAACTCAAAAAACACGAAAATCTACTCTAATATTCTATAAAACACTAATTTTTTAAGGAAAAAAAGCGCAATAAAACAAAAATGTATTTTCATTATACTTGCGTATATTTAAGAATATTCACTGACCGAGTGGATTTTTTTTTTTTTTTTTGCGTATGAGATTAATACGTGTACTGATTATTTTATTTACTGTTGTATTAACGATGCGAATACAACACTATATACTACAAAACCATAAACACTGCTTTTACCGATTGCTAGCAAACTGACAAGAATTGGAAAAACATTTTTCGAATTTTTTTTTTTTTCAAATAAACTAGCGTTTTATAAACAGGACTATTTTCAAAATCCGGGCCCATTGGTCACCTTAGTTATCACGTTCCCGAATCCGCAGATCTTTATTCAAATCATCCCGATTTAATATATAGACAACTGCATGCGTTCCGAATTTGGTAAATTAAAAATTCTTCTGCTACAATATTAAATTATACTTCTAATGCTATTTACCAGGAAACATTATTATATTATGTATTTCTTGAAAACCTGAATAATACCTTTCAGTGGCGCACCCAGGGAGGGGGAGAAGGAGCCCTTCCCCCCCCCCCCAAAAAAAAAAAGAAAAAGGAAAAAAACGCTAGAAAATTTTCCAAAAATCTTTTCCTAATTAAAATTCATTTTTTTTTTTTAATTTACATTGTGTCTTCTATTTCTATACTACTCATCGATTAGCGGTCACATAAGGTGGGAATACCCTATAGCTCTCGGGAATCCCGACCGCTGTGAACGCAAAGCGAACGAAGTAGTGCTCTTGTGGACCGAGCGCTACTTCGTTTGCCCGAGCCAGGCCAGAGGAGATCACGGGTATCATGTATTGGCAATCACTGCAGATGCTCAGTCATAGGTTGTACGCAATGTAGTGTGCATTCTCAAATCGTCTACACAACTCTCCCCCCCCCCCCGAAAAAAAAAAAAAATCTTGAGTGCTCGGCCCACTCCAAGATTAAATCCTGAGTGCGCTACTGATACCTTCATTACAACAAAATGTGAACTGGGAAACTGATTTAAACTAATCGGAAACGACTTTTACTTTAACTGTAAAGTAAAACGACTTTTACTTTACAGTTCTCTATACTAGCTCACTATGAAGTGAGCTAGTATAGAGAACTGGAACGAAAACTAAAATGATGGAGAGAGTGCAATAGTATATTCCATTTTTTTTTTTTTCTGTTTTCTGTTGAAATGAATAAGGGAAAAAAAAAAAAGTGTATGTACAGTATATATAGTGGTGCTAGGTTTTCGGCGTCCTTAACAAATTCGCAGGTTCGACAAGTGATAATATCCTGTCACTTGCGCCTTTGGTAACTGCCCCAGTGCAGCAGCGTTCCAATGATACTCCTGGATGTCAAACATGCAGTACCAGATTACTTTGATCTAGAGATAAATTTTAATTTGGCTTCAGACTTCGAGATGCATCGAACTCTCTGAATATTAACGTTGGGTGATTTAAAAAAAAAAAAAAAGTAACACTATCCCAAACGGATAAAAATTCAATCAGCGCTTTTCTTATGCAATATACAGAAGTGAAGAGTTGCAAAACATCCCTTCACTTTTCTGTTCTTATTAAATTAGCTTTCGTCACTGCTAGAAGTGAGCTACTTTGCTAGCTGAAACACTTCACGCAAACGAAAAAGATAACGAATTGGTCGTCTTGTTACTGGATCCTTAAGGTACACAAGGATTAAATAATAGTGGCTGGTTTATTCGTGTATATATTTTCAGAATTAAACATTGCTCATATTTGTGCCTTCACTTAACGTTGTGCTCTGGACCTTTAGAATATGTTCATATGATGAAATAAAATGTCACACTGATAGCTCTAAGTCAGGTACTATACAGTTCGATGAGTGCTCTTATTACAAGAATTATTAAGGCCCAAAATCAAATTGTCCTAACTTCAGTTCCTGGTAGTAGTATCGTTGTGTGTGTAGGTGGAGAATTAAGTAGTGGGGAAGACGGAGAGATGTGGGTAGCGGAGTAACGTTGAGTGCCTCCCGCGATAAATCCTTGAAACATTAATACGTGATTTTTCTTCGACAGAAATATAAGTGTTCAGGACATGGTGTGTACTTTAAGAAGAGTAATCAAATTCAATTAGCGAGAGAACTAGAGCATTCTGAAAGTAGCGAGGGGCCAATTTCATCCTCTCCGATGCCTAACAAAATCAACATTCAGCCGATTTCCTCCAGAATTCTAATAGTCCCTTTCCGTGCTGCTTAAGGTTTCCTTGAGAATTTTAGCAATTTGAGTAAAACAGATGTGAAGGGGGGGGGGGGGGGGGGAACTGTGTGCGCAGTTGCAAATTCAGCAGCGGGGAAGTGATCGGGAGATTATCCGCCTTCAAGAAATCAGAGCAAAATATTATTGGATAAGAAGTGGAAATATTCAATTAAATAATAATATATATATATATGGTTTTGCCGAATAAATACAGGTTAAGAATTTGAAAATAGTATAAATAAAAAATTTGAAATAAGTTTATATTAGTAAAATAAATATATAATTAAGTTTCTCCTACAGCCTCTGTAATATTGCAATTACTCCTCTCCGAATATCTAGGATTGCTACTGTAAACAGAGTAATTAAACACAAATTGGTTCCCAGAAAAATATCCATATGTAATAAATATGAGCAACCAGTGCGAAAGCAAAAGTTGACATCTAGAAAGCTAGGAGAGATTTGGTTTTCGATCGCTAAAGTGAACATAAACACCCCAGCAATCAGCGTAGTGCTATAAATTAAAAACTTGAAGGATCATAATAGCTCTGATGTAACTTTCTCATTTTCTTTTATTTATAATATTCGTTTGTTTTCTTTCGTGGAACATAAAAGCAATCTCACAGACGTTTACTCAGTTCATCTACCCAATAGTTTGCATTTGTAACGTGCTAATTTTGAAATTTCTGGTGGAATGAAGAATCGTCAAGCTTAGTCTGTTCTGATTATACAGCACACATCTAAGGGGAAGAAGCCATTCAAATCACACGCATCTTTATATTTGGATTTTTATCGTCTTTTTATTATAACATCTTTTCCAAATATGGGCGATTTGCATATTTATTACGAGAGTTTCCGAAAGACGAAAGTGTCTTCTAATACAGTCGATATATACACTACTTGAAAAGAAGTCAATGGACACCATACTATGTGGAACAAAACAGCAATGGCCCTTGCCTTAATAAGATATAAGACATCCTTTAGCTATAATGACTGTAGAAATCCTGCGGGGCATACTTTCCACAAATGTACGATAGCGATCAATGGGAATTTTGAACCATTCTTCCAGTAGGCATGTAATGAGGTACTGGGCTGTTGTGGAGGCCCCTTGATCTCACCCGCTGCTTCAGTTCATCCCACAGATGTTCAATAGGGTTAAGATCAGGACACTGTGGAGGCCAGTCAAGTGCGGTCGCGTTCATGTCCACAAACCACGCAGTTACAGCAGCAACCTTATGACCCAGTGCATTGTTCAGATACCTCTCGGAATATTCAGATACCTCTCGGAGTTCAATGTGCATGGCACCACAAACAGAGGTCTGAGGCAAAATTCAGGATTACACCGCCACTTCTGAATTTCATAGTTGGGGTTACGCACTCTGCTAAGAGACGTTCATGTGCTCATAGTGGGTGTAGTGTGATTTGTCGCTCCATAATACAGCTTTCCAAACAGTACATATGCTCTTTGCACCACTGAAGACGACGCTGCATGTTGGTAAATAATGTGGGGCTTGCACACCGCGGTCCTACCATGGAAACCCATGTTGTGAATGTTTTTGTGGGGATTCGTGTGCCAGTCGATGCCGGGAACTCCGTATTCAACGTATCGGCGACGAATGGGGGTTGTTATACGTTATCCTTTGTAGGATAACATGTTCAGTGAGAGTGGTGGGTAGTCCACTGAGCAATTGCAGTTGACTCCCTGTGCTTCCATCTCAGTATGGTATCACTAACTGTTGACCTGGGAAACCCCAATTTGTGAACAATTTGCCTAAGAGATAGACCTGCGACGTGGCATCCTATCACAATGTCTCTTTTAAACGCCGTCAGCTCCCTTCTCACAGCCATTTCACCTCCAGTTTCTACCGGCTACAAACTCGTTACGTGGCGCGATGCACCTTGCCCATGGGGGTGTCTCCGTCCGTTGATTTCTTTACAAGCAGTGAAGTCGACTTAGGAAGGAGGAAAGAGTTAGATAATTGTACTTTAATTTTCCAACTGATGTACTGATCGGTGGGTATCTTAAAATAAACAATAATTAAATTTGATGATTCGTATTGCAGCTCAGATCGTCTTCTGTTTGTTTACTATACCAAAATGGCATTGCTGAGTTCCCAATTTAAATCTTCAAGTGCATTCATTATGACATGATCACCATGCAATAACTAATTCTTTTACAGTAAATGATCAGATACACATAAATTAAAGATTACTGCGTGATGATCCGCTAATCATACTATAGAACACGGGTGTTCAACCCGTCGATCGCGGAGCGACTTTTGGTCGATCTCTTGTGTATTCCTCTTTACTTACAAATTTAATTAAAACTGAAAACATAATATTTTATTTATCATTATTTTGTATTATTTTTAATTCGCTTTAAGTGTATTGCTATTATTTATTTTTCGTTAAAATTGTCAAATCAGTAATTTTCTTATAAGTCCGGGTAAATGAATTAATTTGGATCAGTGGAAGTCAAACAGCGAGCCGAGTGAATACGATTATAAGCAAAGTGTAAAAACTCGATTGTAGCTTAAATATTCCAAAGCACTTTACATCGATTTTTTACTTAGGTCAAGTCCCATGTGACTATTGTAAAAAAAAATAAACTTTGTCTCGGTATAGTTTGCATTAGATGTTTTTGTAAATAACTCTTTTGAAGCTAGCTGTATATACTGCTTTAATAAGAATATGTTAGAGTGTTAAAAACAAAGGCCATGTTTTTGTCGCCGAAGCTGTACATGGTGGCATTAGAAAGATTGTTATTGAAACTTGTATGTATGAGAAAGGCTTGCAGGCTCTAAGTGTAAACATCTCCATAGTCAGTCATTAGAAGTTGTTCAAACAATTTCAAACATAGGAAAGTTGTTCAAACAACTTTCCGATTGCTGGCAACTTACAATCAAAAGAAAGCAGAGGAGAACAAAAGGCGTGCCGAACTTGAAACTTAAGATGAAAGACTCATACCGATTCTTTGGGGGGTTGCCAAACTTCATGCGAGGTCTCAGAGGAGGCCTAAATAAAAAGGGACTGAAGCAAGCAGAAGGGGTCCCGGTTCCAGAATTGTCAGAGAGGAGGCCGCCCGGTCCACGTTGCTTGAGGATTTCCCGCTTCCAGAAAGGAGCTTCTCGGTTCTAGACGTCGCTAGAGAGACTACTTCTAGGCCGCAGACAAGATTTCAGGCCAGGTTAAGGTCAGACATTCACTGTGTTGCGTTTTCATTACAATTTGATGAATCAAATGACTTCACCGACATTGCTCAGTTAATGGTATTTCAAGATTATTTAAGTAAAGAACTTTTGAAAATTATTAGGAAGGATAGGGGAGAAGATATTTTTTCGGCATTTATTAAATATATTGCTATTGTTTTATCAAATAAACAATAGCAATACACTTAAAGTATGCACATGAAAAATTCATTTTGTGCAATATTAACTGATATTGCGCGAAAAATTCTGTCATGTTTCGGACCGATATACTTGTCAGAATCCGCTTTTACAAATATGACCGTCATAAAAAAATACATTAAGAAACCAAATTACAAATGATCATTTGGATGATTGTCTGCGATTGGCCACTTCTTCATATCAACTTGACTATGAAAATATTGCGAGGTCCAAAAAATGCCAAATTTCACATTAATTTTTTTTTTTAATCAACAGCATTTCCTGTAATCAATCTGTTCTTTTTTCTAACTTTGGTTTTCCAAAATAGAGAAATAAATATTTTATTCCAATATATATATATATATATATATATATATATATATATATATATATATATATTTTGTATTAAAATAATTAAAAGTGATAAATAAATTTTTAAATACACAAAGTTTTTAGTTGTTTATTTGTGTGTAATCAGATATCATCAGGTTGGGGCAACGTGATCTATATAAGAGAGTAGATCGCCGAATAACTTTTTATAGAAAAGTAGCTCGCGTAGTAAAAAAGGTTGAACACTACTGCTATAGAAGTTTTGATTTGTGGTTATGGGACTTTCAGTACTTAAATTAATTAGTACTGAAAGTCCCAAATTTAGCAGCTTGTACCATACATATTATTTTAAAATGTTACAAATTCTAAGATAAAATACCAAGCTATTATATTATTTCTCCCTAGATGTAGGAAGAATAAAATTATTTGGATGGTCAAAATGTTAATAAACTTCAGGGCTACTGGTTTCAACAGAATTTAAAATACATACGTCACTGGAAGATTAAAAATAAATAAATAAAAAAATACGAATCAATTAAATTGAATGCACTTTTTGCCGGCAAAAGTATATGGTCATGTGATTCAGTATTAAATAACAGGATACCTTAGTGGAAAATTATCCGCTTCAGTTAAGAAATTTTAACTTTTCAAAACAGTACGGGTAGGAAGTTTTCGGGAACTTCTTACACGAGAATTCCTTCAAATACTGAAAAAAAAAATCATTCGATCCTGTTTACTTTATTCTACTCTAAGGATTCTGCATTTTGTCCACACTGCAAACTCTTTAGGGACGGAAAAATCAACTGAAGAATAAGTGCAAAAGTTGGCAACATTTCTCACAGATTGTTATTAACATGAAGAAAGTGAAAATGCACATTAATAATAGCGTTAAATATTCAAAACTGAAATCTGATTTCGAGAGGGAAAAAAATTATCAGTTTTACAGAAAAAAAGGCTATAAATGAAGGGAAAATGTTGTTGCGCCATTGAACGCATAATATACACGATTCAGTTTTTGGCAAAGCAATGAGCTCAACCAAGCACCTTCATGAGCATGAAATATTGAAATTTCTTCGTGTAGCAGAAACCATCACAAAATCTAAGAACATTATGGCAGGACATTTAAGCAGAATACGGATATCGACAAATAATGGATAAAGAATAATGGATATTATTGAGAGGATGAAATGTGATGACGATGATGTTCAGCCTGTTTTCTACCCACTACAGGGTGAAGGCCTCTCCCATTGCGGGAGGGTTGGGTCTACTTCTCTCATGGTGATCTAGTCCATCTTGGGAGAGTGTTTATTCACTTGTACGAATGAATGTGTTTAGTTGAAAGTCAATTACAAACATTCATGCCTAGGCGGGATTCGAACCTGCAGCCTCTTGGCTTAGGAGTGGATACGCTAACCACTCGGACAACCAGGCCGGCGGATGAAATGTAAAACCAAATAAAATTTTAGCAGATGCGATAAATGAAATCACATTGAGTAAGGAAAAAAATTGCTAAAGATTACTTTATTATGCTGGATATAAGTGCCCATGAAAGAAATATAGAACAGACAGATTTATAAAAAAAATCTTTCTATATGTCAATTTTTTTTGGGGGGGGGGAGTTCCAGTAGATGACACGATGAAAGAATGATTATGCACATTTTTATCAGACTAGTTACAAAAATTGAGTATAGACAAAAAAATAAAATAAAAGAGTAAATAATAATATATGTGGAAAACTGAACAGATTGCAACAGAAAAGTGGTTCAAAGTGATTCATTCAATGGTATCAAAAATGTCTTTTGACACCACAATTTTTTTTTATATCGTTCAATAGCTATTCACTACTTTTTGGCTTCAACGAAACATCGAAGTGTGATGCAAATTTATTTACCAAATATGCATTTGAAACCATCAGTCTGACATTAGGAATTCGACATCAGAAAAAAAAAAAAAAAAAAAAAAACCTCAATTAGAGGCAGGTATGCAATACCCTTTTAGAAATTGTTGTTGATAATGATAAAGATTCTGGAAAGCATTGATTTAAATAAAAGTGATACGCAACGTGATCCAGGAACCAAAATTCAATTGCATACCATTGAAAGCATCGAAGTAATGTTTACGAAAAATATATTATTGATGCTAAACAAACTGCAGTATTGACATTGACACTAACTTCTCCAACATAGAAAAAGAAAAGGATAAAGAAGAAATTTCGTCTGTAAACTTTACGATCATTCCATTAAGATCCAAACTTTTAAAATTGATTTTTTTTAAATATTAGATGCAACAATATTATCTTTAAAAGAAAGGTGTACGATGTTGACAGAATATCATGGCCTTTCCAGTGTTCTAGATGACATGTCATTTGAAGAATTACAATGACTGTGAACTATGTAAAAATTTAAAACGAAACTGACTGATGAAGATATACATACCGGCCATTGAATTAGAAAATTTTATTTATTGCCGTGTTGGGCCTCATTTGCCCGAATTACAGTAGATATGTGGTTTAGCACAGATTCCATAAAGTGCTAGATTGCATCTACGTCTACAACATACCAGGCGTTCACAAAACATTCCATTATCTGGATCAGATTTGACGGAAGAAGACTTTGATTAGCAACAATGTTCAGATATTCCTTGGAGGACACCCGACATTCCAGCAATAGCAGGTAACCTCTTCCATGCCAACAGAACATGCTCCACACTATTACACCACCACCTCCAGAAGATCGATTTGTGTTTACAAGGCAAGCTGGGTTCATCTTCATTAGACTCCCACCAAACTCTCTGCCTACTATCAGAAAAGAACAAGGTGTACCGTGACTCGTTGGACCACATTCTTTTCAGTGTCCAGTCACGGTGTTCCTCACACCACCGTAGACAAACTTTCTGGCTCTTCGCAGAAATCAGTAGTTTCCTTATATGACTGCCAATACCGATCCTTTTCGATTTCCTGCACATAGTTCGGTGATTAAATGCCTTGGTCAAATTTTACAACAGGAAGTTCTGTTTGTCCGCACAAGCCTTCTCAGGCGACTGCGATCTCGTTTCTGACAGTTTAGCAGGAAAGAGATCGCAATGCAGGTTATTTTTCCCCTGATTAAACACTATAATATCTAAACTTTTGAGAAACCAGTCAGCTCTGCTGTTTTCAAAATAATCATGGCTCCAGACAGATGGGCACCCAGAAAAATGCCCTTTATCAAACTCCGAAAGATCCTTTGCTTTTCTCATTGCGATCAACACAATTGACATTTACTGCCCAGTTGCATTCTTAGTTGCATGGAGCACGAGGTGACACATATGACCAAGTATTTTGCATTATAGGCTGCGTAAGTGACGTTTACGTATATCTGCACAAAAGTTTCTAATTCAGTGGCTGGTGTGTAGATAGGAATAATAATAACGGGACATCGACGTATGGGGAACTAAAAATCTTAAGTTGTTTTCTGAAATCTAGCATATCTCCCGTTGAAATATTGTACAATATATCTGCAGCAATAATTTATCGAATACATCTCCGAATGTATTCGATAGTCTCTAAAGATATATTTAACTTTGCCAATATCGGTTGCAGTTTAGAACATACCTTCTCAAAATGAAAATATATTTAAACTACTTCGTTCTACAATGTAACAAGAAGTGTCAAATATAAGTATTGAAATTGTCATAAGGAATTTTGTTTTCATGAAATCAAAGCATGTAACTATTTTATAACAAATTAGTCGATATCACAGTAACTTTGAGATCCTAATTATTGTGACTAAAAATTCGAATTTTCTATTCTTTTGTGCTTGATATTTTGTATGACAAAATGATTTTATGTGTGTTATTTTTTATTACTAAGAAATAAATATTATAGTAACTTTAAAAAAATTACCTGGAGGGAAGGGCGTCTTTTTAATAATTCGAACGAAGGCGCCGTAGGGCTAGCGGCGACCCTAAACACGGAAGCTGCAAAATAGTATGAATAATTAATGCGATGTTAATAACAGCTTTAAGCTAGAGTTAATTACATATATATTTTCTTATATATTTTTTTCAAAATGTTAATTTTTTGTTGCTAGCACTCCCACCCCTGGTTACACAATGGCACACACATTTTATAATTATTTTTTATTCATGTGCTATGTTTACGTATTTTTATTTTTTTAAAAAAAACTTGGTTAACTTTAAATTTTAAGAAATACCAATTTCACATTTAAGCATTATTATTCCCTATTAGATTGATTAATAATGTCATCTTCCGAGTAAGCTTCCAATTAAATAAATAATTAATTAATACTTTTGTATAGTTTTCGGGGTCAAATAATTTTTATCTTTTTGTGAATAGTATCGACTATATTAGTCTCGACGCTTTTCAGAACTATAAAATCGACTAATATAGTCTAAAATTTTAAATTCAGCATATCATATTAGACCTGGTTTTCTATTATTAGTTTCTTTTGTTATCATACTACTTGGATTTTCCAAAGAGGTCAGCGTGACAGCATGTTTATAGGTCGTTATGCACAGAGCGAAACCAAAGCGGAAGTGATTCACCTGGAAAATAAGATTACACGCACACAAACGTCCTTCCCACTTCTCTTCGACTTTCCGTGTAACTGCAGGACAGTGAACTTGAAAAACCAGCCTGTCCACCTTGAGTCTAGACTAATTCCGGGTGTTAAGTGTGGAAAAACATAGCAGTCAGTCAATTCTAGAGAGAGAGAGAGAGAGGAGGGGGGGGGGATTATATGCATGTAAAGTTCAAGGAACAGCAGTTAGTTGAAATCATTATATGGGCTGTAAAACTTATTCTAATCATTTCAATGCAGTCAGGATCGACCTTGGGGCCCTATTTAAATCCACGTTATATGTTACAAGAAATTTAATATTTGATATTTTGCTGAACAAAAAAATAAAATAAAATAAAAAAAGCAAGAAAATTTCCTTTACTTGTATAATAATAATAATTTTAATATTTTTTTGGAACTAATTCATGCTTTATTTTGTAAACAAAAATTTTCAAACATTTTTTAAAAAAAAATAATAATATTTGTAAACGTACTATAGGTATGGCGCAAAAAAAATACTGAACCTTCCACATCCCCTTTCTACACGCGCTATGAGATAGGCCGTTCAACTGCATGCAAATTAATAGAAGAGCACGTGTAGTCTACGACATTACGTTTAGCTGTAAGAATGATGTTGACGTTGGAAGAAAAGACGTTTTTGTTGGGCATTATTTTCGTTCATACGAAGTTGGTAGAACAAATGGTTCAAGCCTACGACATGTTTGTGAGCAGCTTGTTCGTCGTTTCTGCAAGCTTGCTCCAAGCAATAGTGTCATCATTACTTTAGTCGAGAGGTTCCGAAGTACCGGGAGTGTTCTGTCGCAATGCAAAGAACATTCGGGGAGACTACGAACTGTTAACACAAATGAGAATCACTGGCCTGTGCTGGAGCAAGTGTTACAGTCTCCGAAACGCATTCAACGCCGAACAGCGGTAAAACTTGGGATACTAAGGTGGTCACTACAAAGAATCCTTAAGGAGCTGGGTGCCTTCTCGTACATCATTCAGGTGGGTCAGTATTTAACAGCAACACGTGATCTCACATAACTTGATTCTTTCGTTTGGGATATGTTGAAGGAATTGGGTACTGACCCGTTTTCAAACCTTGAAGAACTAAGGTAAAAAATTACATATGTCCAGAAGATGTCACAGCCTTTGTTCTCCAAGATGACAGAGAACCTTCGCATGCGCTACAAAACCGGTCTTCAAAGACAAAGTGCCGATTTCGAGCACATAATCTACCGTCGTTAATGCTTTATGCGACCAAGATTCCACCAATAGTTGTGGATATACATATCATTATGTGTAAACATATATTTCATTGTTAATAACCTATATTAATAATTCTATGATATATGATATTTAATTAATATATTAAATTTTAACACTGTTTAATATCACATATTTCTCATACTTAAATATCTTAAAGTAGGATCCCGCATTTCTTACAGCCAGTACTGAATGTAGTATAAAGGGTTATTCAAAATAAAGGAGCGGATTGTATCTGCTTATGAATTCTTTATTACCAGCATTATAAACAAGAGTTATATGTCATCTGACAGGAAAACTGCAAGATGTTCAATTCTATGTATGCACCTCCTCAAAACGACAGTCCGTTTTTTTGAAAGACTCTTTGTAACTGGTTGACAGTTACTGAATTCACTGCCGAAATTTCTGCAATGTGGTCGGTAAGAGTGAACATAAACTTTATCTTTAATGCATCGTCAAAGATAAAAATTGCAAGGGTTAAAACAGGGTGGCCACTTGCACAGCACAAGATCATCTGTCTCAGTTGATCCTGTGCTAGGAAGAGTTGCGTTGAGATAATTACAGTGAAAGTGAGGTGGCGCCTCATCTTGTATGGAAATTAAGTCAGCGGAGTCATCTTTGAGTTGAGGGAACAACCAGATTTGTAACATATCAAAGTATGACATCCCGGTTACGGATGCTTCAACAAAGAACATTTTCCAGCGATAAATGGCACAAAACGCGTTAACTTTTAGTGAGTTTCTTAAATGTTCAATGTTTGCACGTGGATGTTCCACATTCTCACATCATGACGATTCACTTCATCCCACTTAAGCGAAAAGTTCATTCATCAGAAAAAATGAATCATGCTGTGAAGGCATCGTTCTCCATGTAATCCAACTTTTTTACGCAAAAGTAACCTTTTTTGTTTGTCCTTAGGGTGGTGCCTGCATTAACTGCAACTTGTTGCCTTTCATACGCAATCGTTTTCCGAGACACAACATGCCGTTGTTTGAGGAATTTCTAATTCCTAGCTTGCGCGGCCTGTGGATTTTCTTGGGCTGCGTACGAATGTTTGTCGAATTCTTTCAATATTAACTTCGGAAACAGGTGGACCTGGATTTCTCCCTTTACAGATGTATCCCCCTTCTTGAAATATTTTGTACTATGAGCAAATATGCTTATGACAAGGAGGTTCTTTCTTAAATTGACTGAAGTGGAGAAAAGTACACTCTCGTAGTTTTCCTATCAAGTGATGTATTACACGTGTTTGTATCGGTAGGAATAAAAATTTCGCAAACAAGTACAATCTACGCCTTCATTTTGAATAACACTGTATAACTGAAACAGTTTTAAGATTAATTAAAAATGGGCTCACCATTCCGCTTCTCATTCTGTCATTCCAACGAAGAGTGCAGTCCCAGCATCTTCTTAGAATTAACAGCTCTCTTTGAAACGGATATTTAACTTTCTTAGGAACTGGCTTGCATCAAAATGGGAACCGGCCTAAATAAATGGAAGAGAATGTATTCGCATTATGAGCTCGTAATGGACGTTTACTAGTTGCTTTATTTAAGAATGTATTCTGTCTATATACTTCATTTGATACCATGTGACATTCTATGAATATATCTTGGCTTTTTATGTCAGCATTTCATAGTTACCTTCTTAATATTATTATTATTTCGGGCTACTCCAGGGAGTCCTTAGACTGATCGAGGGAGGCCCTAAACATCATGTCCACACAACTATTCGACATTCTCACAGTATCTATCATACCTTGCCTTGAACTCGCTCACTGTCATAGCACCCGCAACAGACTCTGGCAGCTTATTCAACTCATTTGCCACTCTAAAAGTAAAGAACCCAGCTCTAACATCCCTGCTAACCACACTCTTGCCCAGCTTCCATAGGTGTCCCCTAGTTCTCCCACCACCAGTCCTGATCTCAAAAATATCCTCTGAATTAATCCTATAGAATTCTTTTAGCAATTTAAATGTCTCAATCATATCTCCCCTTTTCTGCTTATCAACTAGTTTCTGCAACCCACAAATCTTCAACCTGTTCTCATATGGTTCATTCCATAGACCTGCTATCATCTTAGTCACTCGCCTCTGGATCCTCTCCACCTCCTCCCCCATCAAGAAGGAACCTAGGTGACCAAATCTGGGCACAGTAGTCGAGATGAGGTCTTATCAGGGCTCGGTACAGAGGTACGATAACTTGCTTGTCTCTGCTCGTCAAGGTATTTTTTAACAACCAAGTGAGTTGATGAGCTGATTTAGCTACTTTTGCAATGTGCCCCCTAAACTTCATCTCCCTATCCACCAACACTCCCAAGTCCCTGGCCTCATCAATCTCTTGGAGTACAGTTCCACCAATGTGGTATACTGCTGCTAATCTTTTCACCCCAAAATGCATAACCTTGCATTTTGCCACATTAAAATGACATCCATTCTCCTTAGCCCAGAACTCCAATCTGTCTAAGTCATCCTGCAAGACTTTGACATCTTCTGCATTCACTATCGCCCTACCCAACTTTGCATCATCAGCGAACAAATGAACTCTTCCACTTAGATCCTTCCCTATATTGTTAATGAACAGATTAAACAGCAGTGGTCCAAGAACAGAACCCTGCGGCACACCACTAGTCACAGGCCGTCTTTTGGACTCAACTCCTGAATAAACTACTCTTTGATATCTCTCCATCAACCACCCACCTCACCAACCCTATATCCATTCCCATATGTTGTAGTTGACGGATTAGAATTCCATGTGGTATCCTGTCAAACGCCTTTGCCAGGTCCAGCAGTATCACTGTAAACCCATTTCCCTTATCCAGTTCAGCCGTCACCCTGTTATAAAACTTGAGCAAGTTACTGAGACATGATCTACCCTTCACAAAGCCATGTTGTCCCCTGTACAGTATCTCATTTTCATTAATCCATTCCTGTATTTTTCCCTTGACTACTTTCTCCAAGACCTTGACGACTCCTGATATGCTGATCGGTCGGTAATTTGCCACCATAGTCTTGGATCCTCCTTTATGCAGTGAAACTATTTTCCCCTCTTTCCACGCCTTCGGGACTAAACTAGACTCGAGACTCAGATTAAACAACATGGTCAAGGGCACTGATAATTCCTTAGCCGCTTCACGCATGTATAGATCATGTATATAATATATGTATATATAATGCATGTATATAATGCGTGTATAGATCAACTACAGTATATTAATAAGTTTGAAGTAGTATGTCCATTAAATAATGAGAAAAAAATTCTACAAAAATAAGAGTAGACTACACGAAGAATTTCAAGTTAACGTTTACGTCGTTCACACACAAATTTTCGAAATACCGTTAATAGGTGTCTAAAGATAGCGTTGAGCTCTGCAGTCAGTCTCTTCTGGATGACCTTCACCGAGTGAAATCAGCATCCTTTGAATTTCGTTTTCAATTTCAGAAACAAAATAAAGTCCTCCAGTGCCAGGTACGACAATTATTCAAGCACTGTGGTGGATATTGCGAGAAACTGTTTCCGGTTTCACGCACAATGTGCAGTGTATTATCATGCAGCGGAGGGGCGCGCCAGTAGTGTCCGGCGCCTGTGTGAAAAACTTTAGTTTGCGCCCCTCCCCCTCCAATAAAAAAAATGACTTTAAAAAACGTTTTTTTTTTAAAGTATTTCTTTCTCTTTGGCGCCTGTGTGCGTCGCACACATTGTTGCACATATGGCCGGCGCGCCCCTGATGCAGCGTCAGTCGTTTCGCTACTGTTCACCTCTCACTCATCTGTGAGTTCAAACTGTATTTCCCAAAACGTAACCCAAATTAATGACATTAAAGCAATGGGAAAATAGAGTTCGATATACGACAGCTTGCTTAACGACAGTTTCCCATGATCCAGTTAGGTAGTAAAAGTAGGGTTCACTATAACCTGTACGAGTACTTAAATTGTAAATCAGTGGTTAGAATTAAAGGATGTACAGATGGTTGCACAATCATGTATGAGTCAAGACTGTACACTATCTCCATTGTTATCTATCTGTATGAACCATATTATGAAAGTAAATAGCATTAAACCGTCAAAATCAGGTATACTGAACTCATATCTTGATGCGAAAGACTTTATATTCCTACATATTATAATTATTATTAAGAGAGACCTCCAGGCATGGGCGTCAGCAGAAAATTTTCCAAAGGGGGGGGGGGGGGAGCTTGGAGACAAATAATACATCAATAAATTTTTATTTAATTTTTTAATTTTTTTGTTTTTTTCAGAAGTAGATTACAGAATACAGTATTGCATCAATACAAAAACACATATATAATGTATATAAATTTAAAACATGAAGAAGGAAACAAGAATTAATATATATATAATATAGATAATTTCAATAATCACGTATCGTATAAGAATTGAATTCTCCGTCTATGGCTTGCAAACCTATTGATGACATTTTCAATAAATTTCTTCTTTACCTCTTCCGGTTTCTTCCTGTGCACACTAATCATACATAAACCTGATAAATGCGTCTCTGAGATAGTGGACCTTAACCATGTTTTCATAGGTCTCAAGATGCTAAAATCTCTTTCAGTGGTACAGGTCGTGACAGGTAATGTCATACCAATAGTTATTGCCAAATTAATAGAAGGGAAATAGTCGCAATGTTCCAAAACATCTGGTAAAGATTAGAGAATATCAGTCGAAGGAAAATATTGAGATAAATATTGTAAATTGTATTTTATTTTTCACTTACTCTTTTGACTTTGTATTGCAACTTTCTTTTATATACTTTTAGAATATTCTTGGGATGAAACTGAAAATGCTGTTTGGTTATCGGAGGAAAATCTTGATTTTAAGAAGAATGAAATTAAAGATTCTAAGTATGGGATAAATATTGATTGCCGATAAAAGTCTTCAGATGTGATTCCAGGATAATTGCACCTATATTTCTGTATGTAATAAATTTTAAGACAGAAAAAGCGTCCCATGCTCGAGGGTATATAGTTACATATCTCAATCGCTTTTACGATTATAATTTGTGAAATTTTTTACTCGATCACAGGCGGAGGAAAGTGCCCCGTTTGTCTCCCTCTGTGGATGTCTCCAGGGAATCAAGGACTCATTGAGGGAGGCCACATGCTACAATCAGTTGTCATACTAGACTGCAATTCATTCATCCTACTTGCGCACAAAACATCCAATGACAATTCATCCCAATCACGCACCATTCATTTTCAACTTTCAAGGATGCCTTCTCGTCCTTTCCCCACCCTCCATGAAAAATTCCATCTACTGAAATCCTGTATGACGCTTTCAAATGTTTGTAAGTCTGAACTACATCACTCTTCTTTATTCTGTTTGTTAGTGCTGCAGTCTACAAATTCTCATCTGTCTTCATAATCAGTACTCCGCAATCCTGATATCATTTTCAACACTCTCCTTTGCACTCTTTCCACTGTGTCAGAATCACAACGGAAACCAGACCTGCGCATAATAGTCCAAGTAAAGTCTTATCAAGGCCTTGTAAAGAGGCAAAATGACTTCATTCTTTACGTCAAAGTTCGTTTCAGCATTGCAATTATCCTCCCAGTTATATTTGCATTCTTTGTTATATGGTCCTTGAACTTCAACTTCCTATCTACTAAAACTTCAAGATTCTTAGCCTGATCAGTTTCTTCTAGCATAATCCCACCAATATAATATGGCATTGATTATCTCATCACACCGAATTATGACTTTACAATTATTAATATTGAACTGATAGCTATTTTCACATGCCCACAACTCCAGCCTAATCAAATCATTCTGCAAGTACTGCGTATCAGTTGCATTTCTTGTCCAGGGTCTCTTCAGAACGTTTTAATTGAAGTGAATAGCAGTTTTAATAAATTTACACGAAAATCAGCAATAAAATGACAAAAAAAAAAAAAAGAAGAAGAAGTGAAAATAGGCTAGAGTCTAAACTGCATTCCAAATGGACAATTTATAGAACAAGTCAAACATGTCAGCTAATTTAGGCACAATGTTCAATAAAGATAATAAATTAAATTTAGAAAATAAAATAAGAGCTAGTATGGTGAGAAACCAGATGAATAAATTTATGTGGAATAAGAGAGAAATAAACTGGAACACCAAACTAACAGGATACAAGATAACATTTAAATTAATTTTACCTTTATTGACCTGAGTTGAGTTAAGAATAAAACAGATGATCAGACGATATTAGTGGCATCAGAATAATATTGAAAGGAACGTGACATTTTAGAATACGATAACATATTACTTTGGATGATTGTTGACAGAAAGTAATTACAGAAACTACAAAGTAATTATGTAATCCTATCATAGTATCCTGTACATCCCTTAAAGGCACATATCAGAAATTGATGATTTTTCACAAGATCTCGAAACAGTTTGTAACTTAAAGAGAGAAAACAATCTGAGAATTCGGATGAAATGGAGTTTTTTTTTGTGAAGATATTTCAGTTGAATTGCTTACAGCTGCTAGCCTCGTTGGCCAGTGGTCAGCAAAATGGCCCATGTGGGTCGTTAGAGAAGGATTTCCGGATTATGTAAAAATTAAATAAATACAAAAATAAATAAATAAAACATTACAAAAATCTTAGCCTATCTGTGGTACTAATGGTTTAAAATACTATAGTTTTATAACATTTTGAAAATGGGAGTCAAGAAATTTGGTCATACATTACCTCTTTCACTGACACACTACTGATAAGTGAATTAAATAGAGGGGGGGGGAGATACTTCAGCCTTCTAATCCATCGCGAAGCTAAACAGTACGGCACTGGGATGAAGTGAGTATTGTACTGCAGAAGTACAAGGCAAACACAAACGTGTCTGCCTTGTAGTTCTTGCAAACATGAGTAACAGAAATTCACAAATTTTCGTTTGAAGTTAAACCTCAGACGAAACTGTGCATCTCTGTTACTCGTGACGTAACACACAAGAGTAGGTGAATTAAACCTTCATTACATTTCGTTTTCGGGACATGGATGTCCATCTCCTCCGCTTCTTCTGTCACAATGTAATATCACTAAAGGATGGCTTCATATATATATAAATAAAGAATAAGCAGCATAAGAAATTGATCAGTTCTGAATTTCTAGACAAGAAGTAGAGCAGTTGTTTTCCTGGTATTTTTTATTTATTTATTTTATTATTATTATTATTTTCTTTTTTATCAAGGATAAACAGGTTCGAAACTTTGGTTGTCAAATGAATTTCATCGCTGGATGTTAGACTACTACCACTGCTAAGTGGAGGAATCAGAAAAGTTCCTTGTTTGATTTCTAGAGCAGAATTCCTGGATTATTATTATTACCACGGGCTACTCCAGGAGTCCTTAGACTCATCGAGGGAGGCCCTAAACATCATGTTCACACAGCTGTTCAACATTCTCACAGTGTCTATCATACCTTGCCTTGAACTCGCTCACTGTCATAGCACCCACAACAGACTCTGGCAGCTTATTCCACTCATTTACCACTCTAAAAGTAAAGAACCCAGCTCTAACACCCCTGCTAACCACGCTCCTGCAACTTTTTTAACCAGCTTCTATGGGTGTCCCCTAGTTCTCCCACCACCAGTCCTGATCTCAAAAATATCATCTGAATTAATCCTATAGAATCCTTTTAGCAATTTGAATGTCTCAATCATATCTCCCCTTTTTCGCCTATCAACTAGTTTCTGCAACCCACAAATCTTCAACCTGTTCTCATATGGTTCATTCCATAGACCTGCTATCATCTTAGTCACTCGCCTCTGGATCCTCTCAACCTCCTCCCCATCAAGAAGGAACCGAGGTGACCAAATCTGGGCACAGTAGTCGAGATGAGGTCTTATCAGGGCTCGGTACAGAGGTACAATAACTTGTTTTTCTCTGCTCGTCAAGGTATTTTTCAACAACCAAGTGAGTTGATGAGCTGATTTAGCTACTTCATTAAAATCCGATTTTCATCCATAATTTATCCCGGCTTAAAACAGGGAAGGACGCATGTGAAGTAACTTCACGATTTTTTCCAGTTGTTTTGCAACAGTATATGGCATATATTGATTCGGTAGAAGTTCTTACACACGTACTAGACTAAGCAGAATGCTATGAAATGATTCAAAATTATACATTACGAATGGCAATAAATGAACTGAACCAACAGTACATGTCTCCCCGCAAAAAAAAAAAAAAAAAAAAAAAAAAAATTAGGTATATGAAGAGCCAAAGGCTTCAATTCGGCGACAAATGACTTGTTTAAGTTACGGGATATTACATCCCATATCGTTTCTTAGCCGAATAGGAAACTCAAAGAGTTTCATGCCGAATATAGTAGAAACTATATAAAGTTCGGCGATTCCAAGAGTAAGCAAATACTTAGACATGAGTTGCCTCAGCTTGCACTACCTTTAGGGTCAGTTGCTGCAGTATCCAGGTATTTGCTTACGCTTGGAATCGCCGAACTTTATATAGTTTCTACTATATTCGGCATGAAACTCTGAGTTTCTTATTCGGCTAAGAAACGATATGGGATGTAATATCCCTTAACTTAAAAAAAAAAAAAAAGTTCTGAGTTCAATTGCTGTGATAACATTACTGCAGAACTGTTTCACTGGAAACATTTTCATACTTATGTAATGAATGCGTTTGACAATGTCATAACTTAGCACTGTGAACGAATTTACCAATAATGAAAAAAAAAAAATAGATGTATATATATATATATATATTTTTTTTTTTTTTTTTTCAGGAAGTCGTGAAATTAATTCACTGGCACTTTTGTTCTTGAGCTTCGTTGTAAATTGCAAATGAAAACAAGAATAATTTACTGTGAAGCAAGAGTTGTTCGAGCATTACTACCGATAAGTTGATGAATATACTTCGGAAACAAAGAAAACTATTCAGTATTGTTATGAATATCAAACTGGTACCAATCTAAATAGTTTTTTTTTGAAATGTAACTCAATGCATTTATTTTCACACCAGTTCAGCCTTGAAAATGCTAGACAGTGGCTAGTGAAACTTGTTGGCTCTTTGTATATATATTTTATCATTTATCTTCTGGTCTTTTAATAATAAAAGTTATTTATTGTAATACATCAGACCAAATATGTACAAGTTTAATCTAAATAGTTTTTAGCTTTTGTATTCAAGTTATATCGTATTAGCATAAGATGAACGGCTGTCAGAAATTGGACGAAAGGAAATGGTAACTAGGCAGTAGATGAGAACTAACTTCAAGTGATATGGGGAAACTTTTTTTCGACATATTCCCGCAAATCTATTCGTCATTCAGTTGCTCTTAAGATCACGAACGTTGCTGCAGAAGTTACAACGAAATAGTAAATCTAACTGGAACATGTCCACCCTGGAATTGTTATCGCAGATAAATGATGATAATGATACTACCATCTTTAAAATACCCCTGGAGTGCAGGGAACAATGGCTAGCCCTTCGATCTGAAAAGATCTAAATTAGACTCGTCAAATCTTTATGTGGATTTTTTCAGCTGAAGAGGAGTTAGTAGATCTCATACAGGGATAGCAGGGCTTTCCTCCCGGAAGCTCGCGAATCAGCCAGAGAACAAAACAGGCAAAAATACTATTAGTATGGGTGGGGGGGGGGATGAGAGAGCAGATAACGTATCGTGGATCATAGTGAAGAGGGTTTGTGTCGTGTTCAGTGCTCTCCTGCTGTGAGTCCTTGGACTCCAGTCAACATTTATTCTAACGTATACAGCTGGACACAGAATGTGCAGTGGCAATTAGCGCACTTAATATTTATTATACAGAATTGTATATATATATTTATATATATACAGTATATATAACATTCGCAGTATTATGCAGTGGGGGAAATGTTACGAAAAAATTGCATGGGCTTATGACGTAATGACAGCAAGAATAATGGTGATATCAATGCATTTCTTTCTTAACGATGTGATGGACTATTTTCACATTTTTGCAAAGTACACGGAAACAATTGCTGAGTTTGGAGAAGTTAAGATGCATATGTAATAAAACAAAGAACAAGTGGGTTTATTGAAGATTATGACGTATTTATGTTTCGTGGAAGACTTAAAAAATATAATAATAAATAAACTGACATCGAAGTTCTTTTGAGGATTTCGGAGTAATCACATTTCATCCAGATTTATTACTATTATACATCATCAAAAAAAAAAAATCAGGTAACTCCTTTTAATCTCGTATAGGGAGTAGGCGAGACCGTTTCAGCCCTATCAAACTTTTGTAGACCGAGTGAACAGTTCAATCTCCACTGGTAGCCCATCAGCACGCAATGAAGAGACGGCTAACAAGTGCGACCCTCTGCTGTACTAAAGTAAAGTTCAAAGGATCTGGTGGTAATAATTATCTTTGTGTTTTGGATTCATTTTGGAAAGATTATTCCCTCATTACTTTCCGCTTTCATCCTGATGCACTTAACAGAACTTTTTTTTTTTTTTTTTTTTTTTAAGAGTACAGTATATCAACTAAAATAATTTCTCAGAAACAACACTTGACATACTGTATCGTTGTTTATTAATCGCTGCATAGCTTTCCTTTCCCCATCTCTCTGTCTCTCCAAAGCAACCAACTTCTAGATCAGCATCTCCATCTACAATTTGAGACAAAATAATTCGATACAAAATTCATTTTATAAAATTCTTCTTCTTCTTCTTGACTTCTCGTGTTAGGCAAGTTTGCCTGTAACGTTTTCAATGGTTTAAAAGGTCTTCCGCCCATCTCCTCCTGAGTCTTCCTCTTGATCAGTGTCCTGTTAGTTTATATTTCCAGGTAATATTTGACCATCTGTCCTCATTTATTCTTTCTATATGGTTTTTCCAGTTCATTCTATGGTTTATGATGTCTTCTGTTATGCTAATTATGGATAACTGTTTTCTTATTTCTTCATTTCTTATCTTGTCTATTCATTTATAGCCTGCAAATGGTTTTAGGAACTTCATTTCTGAGCTTTCACTTGTCTTTTATCTTGTTCTCCCCAAGTCTATGTTTCACTGCCATATTTCAGAATTGTTTTTGCTATTATTTTTAATAGTTTTATTTGGGTTGTTCTCGACATCTGTTTACTTAAATGTCTATTCGAAGTTCCAATGACTACTAGGAATTTTTGCTTTTTATATTCAATGTTGATTTCTCCATTGGGGGCTTATGTAATTTCCTAGATATTTAAATTTGTTCGCATGTTCTATTACTTTGTTGTGGATGACTAGTTTGCATCTTTTAATTTCTTTACCTTGAAATGCCTACGATTTCGTTTTATTTATTGAGATTTTCATGTCATACTGTTCTATTGTTGATTTTTCAAGGGAATTTTATAAAATTAAACGTAATGAAAGTTAATAAAAAACTAAAATTTCTGAAAGAAAAATTTAATTTATAGAAATTTATAAATAAAAGTAGATTATTCAGAGTGAGAAGAGAGAAAGGAAAGTGCGGCTATCTTTGGAAGTATGAATAGGTAAAGAATATTTGTGTATGTCTATGGACAAATTGGAAGAGAGCTGAGTTTCAGTATTGTAGATATGTTACTAGTTGAATGAGATCTCCCTCTTCTACTGACCCCATGGAGATTATTAATAAATATGCCAAACGCTTTTTCTCTGATACTGTAGAACTGTTTCAATGTGCACGTAATTTGTTACTGTTATAATACTGTAATGAGCGCATATATGAGACACTTTCAAAGACGTGACAATAACATTTTTCCATCAAAAAAAAAAAAAAGAAGAAGAAAACCCCCGGATGGAGAAGCTTTTTTTTTTTTTTTTTTTTTTTTGTTAGCATGTTCGGCAACTAGACTTGGGTTTTATTGTGTTCACTCCCTCTCGCCATAATGACACCATTACCTATATTTTGAAAATACAGTACAAAGAACTATCACTAGTGGTTTGGGTAAGTGACCACTTCTAGGTCACCAAAACAAAGTGGGTACTCCCCCCCCCCCTCTTGAGGTGGTGCAGAATTATTCATTACCGTTTACACTTTTTATAGGTTGAACGACTTTTTTTTTTTTTTCTTCTTCTATGTATGTCAAAATGCAGGAACCGTCGCACGTATATATGGATGGAAGTTTGCCTCGAACATGAAGATATTTTCAACTGTTTTTGGAGTAGCACATTAGCAAGGTTCATTAGGGTTCCCAGGTAAGGCGAATTATGTAGTTTTCATTTATGAATGAGTTAAATTTATTGAAGAGTTTAAACACTGTAGTCAAATACAATTATCTTAAACTAATGCAGGCCATAGGCAGATTAATGAAATGGTTGTATATTCTCAAGTATGCAGGAATAGAGGGAATTTCCGTTTTTTCATTACAGTTAAACAGTGTACACAGTATAGGGGAATTGGTCTTTAAATAAAGCCAAACTCACATCACAGTAACATTTATAAAAATGAGGAGCACTGTCAAATGATGCTACAAAGCAAAGAAGTTACATTTTCTTAGAAAACTGAATTTTTGAATTTGGAATAGTAACCTCATATATTTTCAAATCTTTTAAAACAAACATAACCAGCTATCTTATAATTTAAAAGTGTGGTAGTTGGATATTACCGTATGCAGCTGCAGAAACGGGATTTGTGATCCAAAGTCACGGCATTAACTCTTGAGAGAACAATCACGTAAGCTAAATAAGCTACAGCTCAAGTCTCACACTAAGGGGGCCTTCGCCTCAATGATAACTTAAAATTTAGCGAGTAGAGAAAGCCTCTTAAAAGTTATTGTTTAGCGGCCACAACAATCTTAAATTTTGCCTCGACTGTAGAGTCGCTGATTATTCAGATTACAAGAATCATCATAGCTGAAATTCAACGCTCGCCCTAACTCGTGTTTCAAGTTACACTTTTATTCCATGGGAGTATTCAATAAGACACCTATTGTTCAGTGTGTGAAATTAATGCAAGCCATTAGTTTTACACACTAACGCCTTCACCTAAATGATGAAGAACTACTTAGAAAATAATCCGCGGGGGGGACAGAAAGCGTCGTTCCAATTCTTCGTCGGTACAGATCTCGACGCTTAACTGAAATACAGGTGTTTCCTTTTTACGTTGTTTAAAGTCCTCTGATAATTTCAGTCTAATCGGCCTAAAACATGGAGAGGAAAACTTCCCCTGCACTGTTCAATAGATTTAGTAAACGTCTCCACTGTTTTTATCTACTTCATCTTAAAATGAGCAAGAAGGCTGAGCGCAGTTTCGACGGTTCTACTACTTTTTTTTTTCTTTTGATCATTGACAACGTAAGTTCCCTCTAAAATTCAGTTAGCTTAACAGCAGTCGACAACAACAGTCTCTTGTGAACTGAAGCCGACCTCATTGTGTATTGCATTTTGCAAGTAGGAATCCAAATATTCCATATAGGTGTGCAGTACCGTCGACATAGAGGCAGCCTGCCTCACGGCGCGGCTTAATAAGGGCGCTTGTTCAGCCATATTGCGGTAGGCGCCGTCACTACGCTAACAATTCCTATTATCGTAGCAAGTGCGGAAAGTTTTTCTAGGCTTAAATTGATTAAAAATTATTTGCGAACAGCAATGACCCAAGAAAGATTGGGTGGTCTAGCAACTATATCGATAGAGGGGGACATAATTTAAATGTAGAAGAGCTTAAACAGTTTTATTGTGCGATATCCAAGTAGAGCAAACATTTAATTACTATTATTATGTAATCGTTTTGCATTAATGTTTCTCTTGTAATAAAAACTAAATAGCAATTGGAGATTTTCTTATATTTTTGTCTTATAATATACTAGAGGCAATATTTAATTGTTTGCCTCGGGGCGCGACCAATCTGGCGACGGTCCTATATGTGTGTGTGATTTATGCAATGCCCATAATCCACTGTAATTTCATTAGCATCACGTAGACGAGGTTTGGCAGAACGTATAGCAGCTAGACTCGTGGTTGAAAATACATTCGTTTTATATATTTTAAATGTATGACAATGTTCAGAGGCTATAACTGAAACACGAGAATAAAGAATAGAGTAATATCAGAGGGGGGGGGCTACATTAAAAGAGACCCCGCAGATAGTACCGAACCCTATATATATATATATATATATATATATATATATATATATATATATACTATGTTTTTTCCCTACACATACATTCCTATGATAAAGTTTAGTGTATAAATTAGGCACAGTAAGTCTTTGGACTCCCTGGAGGTGTCAAAATAATAATAATATATCCGAATTGCCAACATCACTACTCTTGCGCTTCGGGGCCATTATTAAATAAACTAAGGGTTAGCACTGCGATACCGCGACAGTCGAGCTGACTGTCGCGGTATAGAACGCGGTGATGCCGAGAACTACTCAGAACGGCGCGCAATTTAAACTTATGAATTGTCTATTGCTAAAAGAAAGAGCCATAAGGCTTCATTTCTGCGATGTAAAATTATATAGGCAATGTGGATATTATTATTGTTATTATGTGATACCTCCAGGGAGTCCAAAGGCTCATCGGGGGAGAGTGTGCCAACAGCATCGAACGATTGATCCCTCCAACTACTAACCGCGCTCAAACTTGCTTAACGTTTTGCGAGCCATTAATAACAGAGGCTCTACTAATTTTTTTTTTTTTTTTTTTTTTTTTAACTAATTGACCAACCGTAGCTGGCAACGGTTGGTCGATTGGTAGTGGAGATATTAGATCCAACATTATTTCAAAGCCGAATGTTTGTAGAAACTATGAATGTTTCGTAAGTTGACCGGAAAGCTTACGAGAATACAACTTTTTATATTCTCGTATAAGTAAATTATTTTCTATATTCTAACCCCTTCAGGTTAGCTATTCCTCTCCCTTGCAGAAATACTGTTTATTTAAATTTTCTGGGAGGGAGGATATTTTGCACTCGCTTTTGTCATCATCATTGGCTATTTGAATTTCTGGGAATTACGCAAATTCTAGAAAGGGTTCGGGAAGCTGGAGTAGAAAAAGTACTGAGACCAAACCTCATGGTTGACATGATCACTATGAAGACAGATGAAAGAACTGCAATCACCAGAATATGATAGAATCAAGGGGAGGAGGGAATATAATATGACTGACATAAGTTGTTAAGAGATGCTTACAAGATAGATATGAGAGAATTGTACAAAGGGCATTAATGAATACAAATCCATCTCTAAAAATTAAACTCAGGACAAGAGGTTAAACCATCTAGATGATAAATGAATGGTAAAGTAGGAACTGCAAAAAATAACATCGTGGAATAAATATAAAGGAAAATGTGATTAATATGCGCATGAACAATGTAAAGTACAGTAAGAAGAGTGACTAGAATTGTATTAAAGCAAAAATCAAATTATGAGAGGAAATTAGCTGAACAGACCAAAGGAAATCCCAAAGAATTCTTTACCAATATCATTTTTATACGGGCACCTTCATGGAGTCCGAAGACTCAAGGCAGGAGACCCAATTTATCATACCTCTCCCTGAACCATTAACAGACAGAACACTCGCAACTGATTCTGGTAACAGATTCCACTCATTCAAAACTCAGCAAGCAAAAAATCTAGTTCTCACACCTCTACTAACAACACCTTCATTCAATTTCCAGGGATGACCCATTGTTCTGGACCCTCTAGCCAAGTGCTGAAGCATTTCCCCTACATCAATCCTATAAAATCCTTTAAGAAACTTATATGTTTCTATTATATCCCCTCTTTTTCTCATATCAACCAACTTCTGCAATCCACACACTCCCTCAATTTATTCTCATAGGGAAAATTCAACAGGCCACTCACCATCTTAACCACTCACCTCTGAATCCTCTGCACCACTTCTTCATTCCCAAGAAACCCTTCTGACTAGACTTGAACACAGCAATCCAGATGCAGGCCTTATAAAGAGGAATAACAACTGCTACCTTAACGACATATCCTCTAAACTTTCTCTCTGTCTACCCCCCCCCCCCCCTAAATCTAGTTTCATCATGAATAGCATAACAGCTAGAATGTGTGAGAAGAGGGGGATTGAAATATGTCAGTGCTTGGAGGGCATTTGAGGAGAGAAAAAAACTGTATGCAAGAGACCACTTGCATTTGAATGAGAAAGGATGTAGGCATCTGGAGAGATTGTTGTTTTCTGAACAAGTCGGTGTGTCAATGCAGGGAAACTAGAATTCCCAAGGTGGATAGTAGCAGGGGTGGCCTCTTGTGGGAATGGATGCTTGGGAGAAGGGAAATGACATCAGGTAACACTGAGTCCAGTGGGGTCTGGAGGGGATAAAGATAGGTAAAGAAGCAGTAAAAATTTTATGATTTATATTAATGTCAGGCGTATCCGGAAAAAAGAGATGAATTGGTGGTGCTGATAGTATCAGCCTGGCCAAAGATTACTGGGATCTCTGAGACGTGGTTGAAGTAGGATGATATAATAACAGGAATAGAAGTAGCAGGGTACAACATTTTTCAGCAGGATAGGAAGAGAAAATGCAGTGGTGGAGTACTGCTTATGATAAGTAATGACTTATGTCCTCTAAGAATGGAGGCTTTGGAAGGCAGTGACACTAATGATTTTGAAAGCATATGGTGTGAGGTAGAGGTGGGCAGAATAGGATATTTAGTGGGGTGTTGCTACAAGCCAAGGAGCACAGAAGGTGGGGAGCAGGAGATGTTTAGGCAGTTGAGCTTGGCAAGTGCAAGAAGAATGATTGTTATGGGAGATTGTAACTGAAGCAGTATAAGCTGGAAAGAGGAAAATGCAAGTAGTAATAAGGGATGGAATTTCTAGAATTCTTGAGGGACAAATATCTTAGACAACATGCAGTAGAGGGAACAAGAGGTTCAAGCATTTTGGATTTGGTCATAGGATCAGAAGAACTTATAATAACTGACATGACATCTTTTCCACCCAGTTGGAGAGAGTGACCACGTGGTTTTAACTTGGAAGATGAATGCATGCGGGAGTAACAAAGAAAAGGGAACGTATGTGGAATTATAAGGCGGGCAATTATAATAGTCTTAGATATCAACTTGAGACAGTTTCATCGAGGGAGGAATTAGAAGGCGAGATATCATTAGTGCTTGGAAAATTGTGAAGGAATATTTGTTAGCAGCAATAGTAAGCTGTATTCCATAAGTGAAGAAAAGGACACAATTTGGTGTAAATGGATGACAAACAATATCAAACAAGCACTGCAGGTGAAAAAGATATTATGGAAGAGATATAAGGAGAGGGAGAGCAGATGCATGAAGAATATAAGACTCGGGCCAGGAGAATGATTCCAGTTTTGCCTTCCTATAGTGAGGAAGGCTAAACTGGAATATGAGAGGAGATTGGCATTAAGATCCAAAGAAAATGCTCGGGAAGTTTTTAGCTATGTGGCCAGTACGAAGAGAAATGATTGTGAAAGAATGACATTGTGGGATAAAAATGGGAACAGAGTGACTGATGCAGAGGACATAGTGGAGTTATTCAATGAACACTTTATTGGAGTATTTCATCATGGAGAAATAGATTTTAATACTAGAGGGATAGGGCAGGTTCGAGGTTTAGAGTTGCAAGCGGAGAGTGTGTTTCAAATACGGAGTACTCTGGATGTCCATAAAGCTGTGGGACTGGATAGTATTTCAACGTGGGTTTTGAGAGAATGTGTTAAAGAACTGACAATGGCATTGACCTGGCTTTTCAATGAAAGTCTGGCTACTAGACAGGTACCCAAGGAATGGAAAGACGGTAAGATAGTGCCATTGCATAAGGGCGGTAGCAGACTGGAAGTGTCTAATTATAGTCCAGTTTGCATGTCATCAGTAGTTAGTAAGATCTTGGAGAAAGTAGTGAGGGACCATATACAGCATTGGGCAGATGAGGGTAATGTTATCAGTGAGAGTCAACATGGATTTGTGAAGGGGCGCTCTTGTTTAAGCAATATGCTAGCCCTTTATGATAAAGTTACAAGAGCATTAGATGAGGGAAAGGCATATACTGCCATTTTCCTAGACTTAGTAAAGGCATTTGACAGGGTGCCACATGATAAGCTGATATTCAAGTTGTAGCACATGGTGGATGTCAGATTGGTCAACTGGATTCAGGATTGAGTTTCCGATAGGTATCAGAGAGTTGTGTATGGTGGAGATATATCAAGTAGGCAGAAGGTTACAAGTGGGGTTTCACAGGCTCGGTACTGGGACCTGTATTGTTTATCCTTTATATCAATGACACTGTCAATGGATTGCAAGGGTATATTTACAGTTGTTTGCAGATGATGTGAAGCAGAGAAGGGTTATTAGTAATAGTGCAGATATGGCAGCCCTGCAAGAGGATTTGAATAAGCTAAACAGATGGGCAAATGAATGGGAGTATTGGTTCAATGCAGTGAAATGTAAAATCTTGAGGTTTGGGATCCATTGATGGGAGGATACATACTCAATTGGAGGAGCTGTACTGGAGGAGGAGGTAGGGGAGATCTGGGGGGGTGATGATTGACAGAAAACTGAAATTCAGGGAGCATACTGCAAAGGTTGTGAAGGTAACCCAAAGGATGACTGCAATACTCAGAAGGACGCTGACCTGCAGAGATAAAAGAGTTATCATTCCGTTGTATAAGACCCTGATCAGACCACACTGAGACTATTGTTCTCAAAAATCTCCAGGATTTGAATGGGATAAATTAACTGTGGAAATGGTACAGAGGCAGATAACAAAGATGGTTTCAGGACTGTACAATGTCAGTTACGAGAATTGACTGAGGGAATGTGGACTGCAGAGTTTGGTGGATAGAAGAAGAAGAGATGACATGATTGAGACTTTTAAACTGTTGAGAGGCAGTTACAGGGTTGACATTGGGGAGTTCTTTCACTTGGTGGAACAGCAGAAGGAGTGATGACAAGGGCCTTCCCTGGAAGTTACAAAAGAAAGCTGTGAGCAAGAGAGGTGAGGAGGATTTCTTTGCATGGAGGTTGGCTGAACTGTGGAATGGATTGCCTGATACAGTGGTGAGAGCAAGAACGGTTATTGAGTTCAAGGAATGGTATAACAGACAGTGTTTCCTAGGAAGGACCTCCCCCTGATGTGTCTCTTGACTCTCTGGAGGCCTGAATAATAATAATAATAATAATCTAGTTCCTGGAGTACAGTGCCATCAATGTGATATATGGCTTGTAATCTAGTTATCCCAAAATGCACAACTTCAGGAACTAGATTATTTAATTTAAATGATATATTAAATAATCTGAAAGGAAATATTCAGTTGTTTGTTTCTCTACATTAAACTGACACCCATTAACTTTTGGCCATACTGACAGCCTATTTGAATTGTCCAAGTCTTCACATCGTGTTGTTTAACTACTACTCTACCTAATTTCACATCATCAACAAACAACTGAATATTTCCTTTCAGATTATTTAATATATCATTTATATAGAGGGTAAGAGGAAGAATGATCATGATGGAATAACTTAAAATGTATCCTGATGGTGGGAAAGTTACAGAAGGTTCATCATCGTCATCAAATTCCTGCCATCTACCTTCAAGGGGTGTACAGGATATGATAGTACTACATGAAAATTTACATCATTACTAACTTCCTATCTACAATTTTCCTCCAAATCAATCTATTACCTGTCAAGGCTTCAACATTACTAAATCTTATATTTCTATCGTCTAAGGCACTTTGTACAGTATCAATACACCTATATCTTGGTCTTCCTCTGAGTCGTTTTCCTGCCAACTTGGCAGGGAACACTTGTTTTGCTAGTCTTTCCTCGCCCATTCTGTTTAAGTGACCACACCACTGAGATTAGCTCTGCTAACGCATTCCCGGATGCTGACAATGTCAAGTTCTTTCCTAATATTCTCGTTTTTAATATATTGCCATTGATGCCATCTGTTCACGCCTCTAATCTTTCTCAGGACTCTCATATCTGCGGTCTCTAGTCTTTGGTCAAGTGTTTTACTTCTGACCCAGCTCTCAGATCCATAAGTTAAAACTGGTTTGAACGCTGTCTTTTATACAGCTAATTTAGTGTTCCGACTAATTTCTCTCTTATTCCATATGAATTTATTCAATTGACTTCCTACCATACCAGTTTTGTTGATTCTGTTGTCTATTTCCATATTTAATTTACCATCTTCATTAAAAATCATGCCTAAGTAGCTGAAATGATTTACTTGTTCCACAAGTTCTCCATTCAAAACACAGTTGATTTTCAATGATTCTACATATTGTCTTTGTCTTTTTATTGCTGACCTTCATACCATATCTATTACAAGAGTTATTCAATTTAGTTACAGAATCTTGCAAACTTCTAGCGGATTTATTTAGAAGTATAACATCGTCCACATAAAGCAAAGAGCTGACATTAACATCTCCAATTTTGATATCATGTTTAATACCACTTTCCTTCCTAATATAATCCATATAGATAATGAATAACAGAGGGGGATAATGTACATCCTTATCTAACACCAGATTTAACATTAATCCATCTTCCTGTACTTCCTTCAATTCTAACTGCTGATTTACAACTCAAATAAAGACTAAGTATTGCTTGATATAATACCCTATTGACACCATATAACTGTAGCGTATTGAATACCTTCTCTCTCGGCACCTTGTCATATGCCTTTTCCAAATCGACAAAACTTAAATACAGATCTTTGTAATATTCCCATGATTTCTCCACTATTTGTCGTAAAGTGAAGATCTGATCCTGGCAGCCTCTATTTGACCTGAATCTAGCTTGTTCTTCATCAAGCTTTTCTTCCACAATTCTTCTCAACCGTTTCTCAAGTATACTTGCATATATCTTACCAGGAACACTCAGTAGGAATATACCTCTGTAATTATCACATTCAGTTTTATTTCCCTTTTTATATATATGGGTACTATGAGAGCTCTACTCCAATCGTCTGGAATTCGTCCTCTGTCCAGGACTTCTGAACTATGCAGTGCAGCCATTGTAAGACTTTTATACCTCCATACTTCAGCATTTCTGGTTGAATATCGTCTATTCCTGCTGCCTTTCCACATTTCAAGCCTCTGATGGCTTTTTCTACTTCAAGTATGGATATGTATTCCTGACTGCATGCCTGGTCAGTGTTTTTTTATCACTGTGCTGTCATCACTGCTTGTTTCATTTAGCAAATTTTCAAAGTAATTACTCCATACTTCAAGGATATCTTTTTCTCCCGTTTTTATGTAACTTTTATCATCTCTAACTCCTTTATAGTACTATTTCCTCCATTCTTAAGCCTTCAACAACCTCCAGAATATTTTGCCACCCACCTTCTTGATATTCATTTTCCATGTTCTTGTAAAAGTCCTCCTATGACTTTTGTTTAGCTAGTTTTACAGAGTGTTTAGCTTTATTACATTTGTTTCTGTATTCTCAAAGAGCACAAGCTGACTTATTTGCCAGGAACTTGATATGCTTTCTTCTTTTCCTTCACTGCATCTTTAACTTCCTGTGTCCACCATGGAGTTCTGATTTTTCTATCCTTGCAGACAACTTCACCACATGCCTCTCTAGCTGAATCAATCAGGGTTTTCTTCAAGGCTTGCCACTGAATCTTCAAGGTTTGGTTCCTGTACTCAAATTCTTTCATTTTTCCTTCAATAATCTTTGTGTATTTTAGTCTACAGTTCATATCTGAGAGCTGCTCAACTTTTATTCGCTTTAAAACTTTCTTACATGTCATTCTTTTCAATATGAATTTCAATTTTATCCTGCTCAAGACTAAATAGTGATCTCTGCCAATTTCAAATCCTCTGTACACTCTGGTGTCCTGCACTAGGGAGAAAACATCACTATCAACAATAACATAGTCAATGAGACTTTTCTTATTCCTTGCCTCTTCTCTCCATGTGAATTTGTGCACATTTTTATGTTAGAACATGGTGTTAGTAATAACCAGTCCATGTCCTGAGCAGAAATCCAACAGGTATTTGCCATTATTATTAGCTTTGCTCTTTTTTCCAAATTTTCCCAAAACATTGTTGTATGTCTGGCAATCACTTCCTACTCTGCTATTTAGATCCCCAACAAGGACCAACTTTTTCTTTTTCACTGTGTCAGTAGCTTTCTCTAGAGCCTCAAAACATTCCTCTACTTTTACCTTAGTAGAGCCTTCTGTGGGACTATAGGAACAAATAAGTCTCATTGTCCAGTTCCCCATTCTGATATTTGCCCAAATCACTCTACTTGACACTGCCTGCCATTCAAGAAGATGAGCCTCGTAATTTGTGTTGAATACTATGGCTACTCCTTCTTTTCCTTGATTGTCATTGCCTGAATATAACATTTTGTATTTATTGCTCAGAAAGATCTCACCAGTTTTTGTCTTTTTTGTTTCAGTCACCCCTATTATGTCGATCTGGTACTTATCTAATTACTCCGCTAGCTCCATTTCTTTGCCATTCAGGCTTCTTATGTTGATAGTACTGAGCTTTAACTCTGGTGATGTTGAGTTGGGGTGTGTTTTTAGATTTGTTCCAGTAGCTGACTTTTCGCTGTTCACCCTGGTTCCCTGGCGAAAAACATTGGGGGGGGGGGCTTGTTTAACTGGGCGACGCTCCAGCCGGCATGAAATTTTGTCATGTTGTACCATCATTTTGTATTTTAGTTTAACCAATAGGAATACAATTTGGCTGGCTATATCCCAAATTGCCAGCCCATCCTCATTTATTCAGTATCCAGGTAGATACCCAACAGGGTGCACCACGAGAAGGTGAGGATTGGACATTAGGTCAGAAGCCCTGGTCAGTTCTCTGCATTCCTTTAAAGGCTATGTGGAGGGCTCCTCTCAGTTATACAGCTTTGACCCTTAAGCACCCCATTACAGAAGGTTAAATAATGGAATTACTGAAGATTAATTGCATCATCCAAGTAGATAATGCAGTTGCTGATGGAGCAGAGTATAATGTGAAAGTGCTAGACAAATGGAAGGTACTTCCATTTGTCTTTCACTTTTTGTGCAAAAGCTACAAAAGGGCAAAACTGTGCAAGATAACTGGCAATGCTCCTCACCAAACTGCTTGATTTGAGTTCTAGATAAAACACTTAAATTAATCAGCTACTAATAAGTCTGATAAAAAGGTGACTGGCTGCTAGACATCAGCCAGTTAGATAATAGCATATTATTATTATTATTATTACTTGACACCTCCAGGAAGTTCATAGACTCATCGAGGGAGGACACTTGCTTTATAGCTCTCTGTCTCCACTACTCAATCCACTAACTACAATGAACTGCAACTACACCAACACTATCTTCCACCAACAAACTAGAATTTTCACAGAAAATCATAAACATCCACGCCCGCAGTGGGATTCGAACCCACAATCTTTTGGCTTGAGAGTGGATACACTAACCACTCGGCCAACGGCAGATTAGAATTCAGGAGAATGCCGGTGACCAATGAACAGCAGCCCAATACAGAGCAGCAGCGAGCTCTGTATTGGGCTACTGCTGTTTAATTTGTACATTAATGATAGGAATTAATTTGAAGGGAAATATCCAATTATTTGCTGATGATTCAAGCTAAGGGGCTACCATCTAAAGGTGATGTAGATCAGCGCTTCCCAAAGTGTGGGAAGTGGCCCCCAAGGGGGCCATGAAATAATAAAAACAAATTTAAAATGTTTAAAGACTAAATGTGTCATATCAAATGTGTATGTAAGATGATAAAAATGTAATATTTCATTTGATTTTTACGATATCTGCTGTGTATGCAATGAATATAAATACAATAAATATTATAATAATATATGTCTGTATTACGATTTTTTTTTTTCGATGGGGGCCTTAATTATTTTAATTTTTCCAAGGGGGGCCTTTACATCCATAAGTTTGAGAAGCACTGATGTAGATAATAACCTGAGAGCATTGCCACGATATATACAGACTAATGCTTGTCAGTTTAATAAACAAAGTGTAAGTTATGCAATTATGAAATGGAAAGATTGCATACCATGCATTAACTTGATGGAATTGGACTGCAGGAAATTGATGAGGCTGTGGAACTGGTGGGGAGATACAGTGGTGGATAGGGAGCTGTAAATTAGAGAGGGCATAACTGCAAAAGTGGACAAAGGATTACTTGATATTATACACTGAAAAGTAAAGTGTATCTAGTTGACTGTATTTCTTTTGATCAGAAGATGGTGATGATAGCTTGGATGTTGCCCAGGTAAGACAATGATGAGTTGCAGCAGAGAGCAAAGATCTTGAATGGAATGTTAGTGAAAATGTGTGAAGAGAAAGAAGTGCAGTTTTTGAATGTGTGGGATGAGTTTGAGAGATGAATGGGACTGAAATGGAATCTGAAAGGGCAGAAGTGTGAACTTGGTGAGACTGATGTGGTTGTCAATAGAGAGGAGAATGCAAGAAGAGGAATGCAAGTTGGACAAAGAAATGGGGTGGGCCAAGGGGGTTCACAGAGAGAGATACATGCAAGGAGAATGAATTCTGAAAGCATTAATGCATGCATGTATGAGGATGGACAGTTCAGGAATGGAATGGTGTATGGGACAGAAGGTGAGCAGACAGGAGCAAATGAGAAGTTACAGATGGGGGCAGCATGAGAAAGACTGGTTAGATACCAAGAAATAAATTATTATGCTTATTTATAAAAGCCAGGAGTAAGGAAGATGAAATTGTTGCATTGATTAAGTTTATGTGCCTGAAAATAACTGGAATAAGTGAAACAGTTGGATGAGACTGACATCTTGATGGAAGTAGAAATGGAAGGATATGATATTTTTCATTAAGATAGGGAAGGCAAGCAGGAGAATTATATCAGCACAAAGTTGAGATTCAAGGGGGAAAAAATGGCAGTGGTTTTGAAGCAGAATGGTGTGAAGTAGAGGTTTAAAGAATGAGATATTTGGTGGGATGTTACTACAGGCAGGGAATGTGGAAAGTAGAGACAAAAAATGTATAGGCAACTTGGTTTAGTGAGCAAGTGTAGGGTGATAATTATGGGTGATTTCAATTACAGCAATATTGATTGGAACGAAGAGATAGCATCAGGGAATAAGGAAAATGAAATTCTTAATTTCTTAAGGGACAATAACCTGAGACAATATGTAACGGAGGGTATATGAGGGTTAACAGTATTACATCTAGTTATACCATCAGAGGATACCATTCGTTGTGAATGCAGTGTCTAATCTTCCCATGGTTGGTGAGAGTGACTATGAAGTGATCACCTGAGTTTCAGCCAATAATATGAGAACTATAAAGAAGGAATATATGGAAGGCTGCAAGGCTAGTGATTAAGAAAAGTTTAGGAGACAACTAGGAGCTATAGTGGGTGGAAAGGAGGCAGATGCTGCTTGAGCATTGTTCCCAAGCTATTTAACAGCAGCAATATCTGAATATATTCCAAATATGAAAAGACTAAACATGAAGGCAGCACTGCAGAGGCAATGCAAGATGAATGTTGGTAATGATCAGTTCCATGAAGAGAACAAAGTGCAGGTCAGGAAGCAGACTCGATTGATAAAGATACAACAAAAGTGAAGTATAAGAAGAAATTAGCCAATCATGCTAAGAAAAATGAATATCAAAAGAAGACCTAGTAAGGTCTTCTTTTGATATGTGGCAAGTAGAAGAAAAAATGATTATGGAAGGATGATGCTAGTTGATGACACTGGCAGATTGATAACCAATGCAAAAGACATAGTTGAAGTATTCAATGATCAGATTCTCGTGAAGGACATTAGGAGAAGCTGGAGGAGGAACTGATGGTGAATGAGCAGGATGTATATAAAGAATTAAATATAGTTGATGTTAATAAGGCAATAGTACTTGAGAGTATCTGCTATATGTCCCAAGGGAATGCTCTATTGAATTAAGAGCACCTTTGGCACACTTGTTTAACAGAAGCCATGCAACAGGAAGAGTCTTAAGGGAATGGAAGGAAGGTAGAGAAAATTGTTCCACTTCTTAAAGGCGGGGAGGAGACTGATGCTACAAATTATAGGCCAATCTGTGTATGTGTCTGAAGTTGTTCTTAAGGTGTTAGAGAAGTTGGTGAGGGCTAAGATTCAAATGTCAGTTGATAATAGCAGTATTCCTAATGATAGTTACCATGGGTTTGTTGGGGGAAGGGGATCATGTTCAGAAATCTCCTTATGTATAACAACAAGTGACAAATTCAATCGATAAAGGAGATGCATATACAGTGGTGTACTTGGATTTTTCAAAGGGCTTGGACAGACTACCACATGACAAGATAGTAGCTAAATTGAAACAGATTGGATTAGATAAAAGACTAGTGAGTTGGTTAGCTGATTAGCTGCGAGACAGGTATAGCAGGTTTTGTATGGAGGAGTGGTATCCCATTTTGAATGTATTTGTATGGAGGAGTGGTATCCCAAAAGAGGAAGGTCACTAGTGGAGTGCCACCAAGATCTGTTTTGGGACCATTATTGTTTAACTTCTACATTAATGACATTGGGACCAGCTTAACTGGAGATCTGCAGCCGTTTGCTGATGATGATGCAGAGTTGGAAAGCGCTATGAGAAGTAGAGCAGATATTGTGGCCTTGCAGGAGGATCTGAATATGAAAGTGACAGGCAAGTGGAATGCATTGCCTGAAAGTGTGGAGGGTGCAGAAGCTGTGAATAGGTTTAAGGCACAGTTCAATGATCATAATGCATAAGAGAATATAAACCTCCCACGATGAGTCATTTGACTTGATGGAGGTCAGATGTTAAATAATAATAATTATTATTATCTATTAGTGACCAATACATGGACAGATCTATGGAATGTGCCCTGTGAGGATAGACTAAAGGTGTGTGTGTGTGTGTGTGTTGCAAAGCTTGCTTGAGAGATGGAAAAAGATTGAAAATAACAGAAATAAAAGGTATTGAAGGAGTTTTATAAGACTAATGCAGAAGAAATGTTTCAGTACCTAAAAAGTGACAAATTCAATTGATAAAGGAGATGCATATACAGTGGTGTACTTGGATTTTTCAAAGGTCTTTGACAGACTACCACATGACATGATATTAGCTAAATTGAAACAGATAGGGGTCACCCATGGAAGGTGTTATAAGATTGTGTTTAGGAAGGGTATGAGAATTATCTCTTTTGCATAGAGAGTGGCATATGAGTGGAATGGCTTGCTAGAGAGTGGTCACGAATGATTTTTCAATAATTGAATTTAAGGAGAGGTATGATAGGTATCGCATGAAAAATGGTTAGTGTGGGCCTCCCGTGATGATATTTCAGACTCCAAGGAGATGTCCATATGATAATAAAGGCTTCTCTGTGGGTAAAAGAAAGAATGAACAAATGAAGATGAGTTAACTGGTAGTTAACATGATGAGTTAACTACCAGTAGTAATTTTTCAGTAATAGTAGCTACTGAAAAATTCAATTCCTGCCCAAAATAAACCAACCAATGAAACACACACAATCAAGTGATAAAAATACATGTACTACCTAGAATAGAATTGGATGGTTTGTGGTGTGAGTGAATTTGCCTGCTTTGATGAGTTTTTTGACTTTATGAAGGTATGTTAAATAATATTAATGATGTAATTATTTTAATTTTGCCATTTTTTTCATTACATAAAAATATTGTTTGCATATCATATAACAAGTTTATTGTCATTCACAGGCTGTTTAGCAAAGCAAAATGAAAATTTGTGCAGATTCGTTTTTGATGATTGTGCTGTTGGCAACATTTTCTCCAACAACAATAATCACAGAAGCCACAGGAGAAAAGATCATCTTTACTGAAAATAGTCCCGTGTCACCGGCACCGGAAAGTCAGATGTCAGAACATGTGCCTGACTTCAAAACTAAAGGTAGCAGACAGGAAAGAGTGTTTTCATTTCCCTCCAGTGGTATATCACCACGATACCCAGTTTCAACAAATCGGTATGACACTATTCATTCTTCAGAAGGACAAGAACAGTATATACTTCAAGAAACTCACAACAGCGGACAGCAACCAATTCGTCGTCAGCTTCTCAATCTCTTTCCTACCTCAAACGGCATGCAGGTGAGTGAGTAAATCTGTTATTTTTTATCATACCTTCAGTAAATTATATCGCTTATCAGGCCATTTCTGGTTCACTTAAAGATACAGAAGTTTGTACTTCTCCATAACTTAATGTAGGTAAGAGCATAGCTATTGAATGTTAGTGATCCATTTATTTTATGTTATGGTTCAATGTAGTAAAAATGCACTCAGCTGTATGTATATTCTATTTTGGGAGTAAGTACAATAATTCATCTGTTCTTCTTCATACAACTCCAATACTCTCCCATCTATAATTTGCAACCTTTGTTGAAGGTTTCTTTATGCAAAGAAACTATTTATTATTATTATTATTACATTACACCTCCAAGGGGTCCAAGACTCATCGAGGGAGGGCAATCTACTCTACAATTCTCTGTCTCCACCAATAATGAGAAGGACACTGACCTGCAGAGATAAAAGGGTTATCATTCTGTTGTATAAGACTCTGATCAGACCACACTTAGACTATTGTTCTCAGATCTGGTCCTCAGGATTTGAAGGGGATAAATTCTCTTTGTTAACTAAATTAGTTAACAAAGATGGTGTCAGGACTGTACAATGTTATTTATGAGGATTGGCTGAGGGAGTGTGGACTGCAGAGTTTGGTGGATAGAAGAAGGAGAGGTGATATGATTGAGACTTTTAAACTATTGAGAGGTGGTTACAGGGTTGACACTGGGGAGTTCTTTCACTTGGTTGAATAGCGGGAAGAAGTCATGACAAGGCGCCATCCCTGGAAGGTATGGAACAAAACTGTGAGAAAGAGGGTGAGGAGTGGTTTCTTTGCATGGTTGAACTATGGAATGCATTGCCTGATACAGTGGTGAGAGCGAGAACGGTCGATGGGTTTAAGGAGAGGTATGATAGACTTTGTGTTTTCTAGGAGGGACCTCCCTCAATGAATCTTGATAGACTTGTGTTTCTTAGAAAGGACCTCCCATGATGAGTCTTTTGGCTACATGGAGGCCTGAATAATAATAATAATAATAATTAATCCACCAACTGCACAGAACTGCTAATACTATCATCATCATCTACACCAATGCCATCTACTGTCTACCACCACTAGTATTTTCTGTCTATAAATTGTGTGTGTACTCGTTGGCCATTTTGCCTGTTTGTGGGATGAAAAACCTGAGTTTCGGGAGAAAAACACCGTGATACCTCTGTATGAGATTGGTAACTCACCTTCAATTGAAAAATTCCATATAAAGATTCCTCTTGTCACAACGAAAATCAAACTTAGGCCTTTTAAGCCTTTTCCAATCAAAGAGCGCAAGTTAATTCTTCGAATTGCGCTATGGAAGTGTTTATCTGGCCTTCTTTCTGATCCTGCCAATGCAGAGATGTAAACTGAACAGTCAAAGATACTACCACTACTGCCTACCACCACCATCTAAGCCTATTTTTGAGAACTTATAATATTCTATGTATGTCTAATCCTACCTCTATTCTGACAATTTATAGACAGAAAATACTAGTGGTAGTGGTAGGCAGTAGCGGTAGGCAAAATTATATCCCTGGTGGTGGTAGGCAGTAGATGGCATTGGTGTAGATAATGATGATAGTATTAGCAGTTCTGTGCAGTTGGTGAATTAAATGGTGTAGACAGAGAGTTGTTGAGTAGATTGCCCTCCCTCGAGGGCAATCTACTCTAGTTTATTATTAGTATTATTAATAATACTAATAATAAATAGTTTCTTTGCATAAAGGAACCTTCAACAAAGGTTGCAAATTATAGATGGAAGAGTATTGGAGTGGTGTGAAATAGAACAGATGAATTAGCCCTCACCAAATGATGAATTAGTTAACTAATTCTCCTGCTTTTGTTACCTTCATGGCAGATATATTCATTAAGTTATCGTTTCACAATCATTCTTCCTCTTATTCAAGAACTCGTTGAGATTTACTTTGGTCTGTTCAGCTAAATTTACACTTATCTGATTTTGCTATCCTGCCCATGCTAGTTAGTTATCCTTCTTGTCTGTACTGTTTGAGCTTTGCTGATTACTGTTCTCCTTATTCCTTTTACAGCACTCTATATAAAATTATATTCAAAGTGGATAATAGATTATTTTAAACCCAAATGTTAGTGGAAACTATGAAAGTTTTGTGAGTTGACCAGTGGCGGCCTGTGAAGTTTTAAGTGGGGATGCTGCCTATACAAAATAATTTTAAAAAAATTATTTTTTTCCTAATCAGTAACCAATTTATTAATAAATAAATCAGTAGATTTATTTATTAATAAATTGGTTACTAATTAGGAAAAAAATATTTTTTTTTTTAAAATTTTGTATAGGCAGCATCCCCATTTAAAGCTTCACGGGCCACCACTGGAGTTCACTGAGAGCTTACGAGAATGCAATCCTTGGCATCCCCAAGTTGACTTAGCTTGTGCTACTTAAAAGACATGAGTGCTACCCAAGCGTCCATATATTCCTATTATTTTATTTCCTTTTATATATGCCTTTTATTGGTGCATTTTTTAAGGTTTCACTGGCCTGACTGCTGTTTCGAACTGGTTGGTTCTCTTCAGAGATCAGGCTTGTTTATGTGCAGGGATCATCTCTCCAAAAACGCATGCAATCCCACAGGTTGCCCAACAACTACTGAGCAGAACTGCTCACATTCCAGGGAAAAACATCTGCCAACCTCAGCTCTAATATAGGCCACTGCAATGGACCCAAATCCCCAGATGCTTAACAGCTCCCTCAAGGCAGAAACTCAAAGAGAGCAAAAACTCTCATTCAATACTAAGGAAATTGAAATATCAGAGAAATGTATTTTTCCTAAGTGAACTCTCAGTCAGTATGTAAAAGTAATTACTACAAGAAAGAGCCATAAGGCTTCGTTTTGATGATGTAAAAATTACACAGCAAAGTGGATACTAGATCCAACATTATTTCAAAGCTGAATATTGGTAGAAATTATGAGTTTCTTAAGTTGACTCGAGAGCTTACAAGAATACAATCCTCAGCATCCCCGATTTGCCTTAGCTTGCACTACTTAAAAGACACGAGCACTGGACAAACGTCCATACATTCGCCTTTTATTAGTGCATTTTTTAAGATTTCACTGGCCTGACAGCTGTTTTGAACTGGATGGTTCCCTTCAGAGAACAGGCAACTTGGGGATCTCAAGGATTGTATTCTCATAAGCTCTCAGGTCAACTTACGAAATTTTCATGGTTTCTACCACCATTCGGATTTGAAATAACGTTGGATCTAGTATCCACTTTTCAATGTAATAATCAAATTATATTTAGTCACCATCAGCATCGATTACATACAAAAAATTAAAATGATCTACATTTCTGAACAAAATAGCTATGATTTAATTTATTTAATACCACAAATAAAATATTGTGTTTAATCATATTTCAACCTGAGGCAGCAGGATAGGTTAAGCTCCTTATTATATATATTATACTTAACAAGAAATCCCTGTTTTAATCCTTTACTCAAGCATAAGAAAATAAAGTCTGCATGTGAAGATCCTTCACAAGCAAACTTTGTTTGCTTACACTCATTTTCAAGCATAAACAAACAAAGTATATTATTGCAGTATGCTGACATGTAGAAGGCTTTCATCAGACCGTATATGGATTACATTGCATAAATTTGGCCACCTGGTTTCAAAAGAATGAAGAGGATACTGGAAAGGGTTCGAGACAATTGACTAATGTGATTTGCTGGTTTGTGGAATGTTGAGTACAAGGAAAGATTGAGGGAATGCAAATTGCAGAGTCTAGTGATAGAAGGAGGGAGACACGATTGAGACATAGCCTGCTTGGAAAGAAGTCAATGGACACCATAATATGAGCAACAAACAGCCATGGGCACCCCACCGTAATAAGATGTAGAACCTCCTTTTGCTGCAATGATTGCAGCAATCCTGCAGGGCATACTTTCCAAGCATACGATAGCAATCAACGGGAATTTTGAACCATTCTTCCGGCAAACAAGCAATGAGGTCCTTGACCATTGTAGGATGGACATCCCTTGACCTCGCCCAACACTCCAGTTCATCCCGGAGATGTTCAATAGGGTTGAGATTAGGGCTCTGTAGAGGCCAATTAAGTGTGATGATGTTCATGTCCACAAACCACACAGTTACAGCAGCCTTATGACACGGTGCATTGTCTTGCTGAAAGAGACAATGGTCAGTTCTGTAGAAAAGCCACAAAGTAGGAAGCATTGCATTGTCCAGAATGTTCAGATACCTCTTGAAATTCAATGTTCATGGCACCACAAACAGAGGTCCAAGGCCAAACCTGGAAAAACAGGACCGTGCCATCACAATGCCATCTCCGAATTTCATAGTTGAGGTTACACACTCTGGTAAGAAACATTCACCGGGCACCATCCATCTGCTTGGTATAGGGTGTAGCATGATTTCCAAGCTTCTGTGTCCAACTACACACACTCTTTGCAACACTGAAGAATGTTGGTTTGAGTAATATGGGGCTTTCTTATTGCAGTCTTACCATGGTAACCCATGTTGTGGCCTCGGTTCTGAATGTTTTTGTGCAGATTCGTGTTCCACTTGATGCCGAACTCCATATTCGATGTGTTGGCCGACAAATGGCAGTTTTTACACATTATCCTTCATAGCATGCTATGGTCATGTTCAGTGAGAGTGGTGGATCATCCACTCCAGGCAGAACTTGTTGACGCTCTGCTTCCATCTCAGTATGGTATCAATAAATGTTAACCTGGGATGGCCCAATTTTCCAAACAAATAGGCCTGTAACATGGCATCCTATCACAATGCCTCTTTCAAACTCTGTCAGTTCTTTTTTCACAGCCATTTCAGCTGGACACAGTAGCACTGACTTTGAGAGCATCATATTCCTCCAATTTATTCCAGCTACAAACACATGGCATGATGAACCTTGACCATGGGGGTCCTCAATGACTTCTTTCCAATCAGTACATAAGGGATAATTAATGGATTATTGTGGATGAGTTTTTTTTTTTATAGAAAGGGTGGTGATAAGTGAGGGATGAACAAGAAGTCATTCTTGGAAGCTGTATAAGAGGATGTGAGTAGAGGGAGTGATGAGTAGGTTTTTAGTGTTTAGAGTAGTAGGTGATTGAAATGCATTGCATGAAAGTATGGTGAGTGTAGAGGGAGCAAATGCATTTAGGTCACGGTATGATGATGTGTGTGTGTGTGCATGAATGGGATCTCCCGCAATCAGTCTGATTCGGTGACGGCCTGAGTGACGATAATAATTATACTTTGTAACCTAGCAGTAAACCTTTCTACATATATCTCAGATCCAATCTATTTAAAACTATGCTAATACACCATTTTACTACTTGCATGCAGAAAATATGACTTTTGCATTGATTTAAACTTGGTCTATTCCTAGGTCTAGCTCCCACTAATGAGACTTCAATAAAAATCAAAAGTGGTCTGGGTAGTGTGACTCTCCCCATAATGTTTTGCATTATGGGGTACTGAAGTAACTGCAGTGAAATCAACAGACTCTATACACAGATAAACTAGTCATGAAGATGCTGAAATGTTCATGTGCAAACTTTGATTGCTTATGCTTGGTTAAAGGATTAAAACAAGAATTTTAATTTCTTGTCAAGTATAAAATAGCCTGTAACCCAGAAGAAAGTCTTTCTAATTGAAAGATGCATCTGATTTATTGTACCACGTGCAAAAGCTACCTGTAATTGAAACTTATAGGAAGGATAAGCTACCTATTGTTGTGTCGGAAAAAAATGATGAGTCACCTTTTTTCCCACCCAACATTAAGTTGTCTCAGAAGGAGTGGATAGGGACATGCTTATGCCTCCGGATGGGAAATGTACCGACTAATGTCCCAAGAAAATGTAAATATCTAAGTGTGTAAGCTCTGAACAATGTTAAAATAACCCATGAGTTTAATAGAGAATAGTTGTAAATGAATTAAAATATAAAATCATGTATAAATTGCCACGTAAATATGTATAAGCTAGAGCATGTTTTAAGCCATGTAAAAACAGTCCTTGGCCACGGCATCCAATCGGCAGTCGCCGTATGCGTGACGATACCGCTGAGGGAGGGAGCTGTTTTGAGGTATAAAGGTTTCGGCGGGGATTCAAATCGCTCTCTTTTTTCTCTTGTCTCCGGGTTTCGTCAGCACCTAGTTTCCTGTCGGAGAGCTGTGTAGAGCTTGCCGCCACGTGTAGCAAGAATTCCCCCTTGCTATGTATGCTGCGTGGGCCAAGGCTGCAACTACAATGTATTCAGATCCATTAGAAGAAAGAGCCACTGATGAAATCAACGTCAGTATTCAAATCTGTGTATGAGTGTTTTCGGTTCGTATGGAAACAAAGGAATAGCAAGGCCGCCATCGGAGAAGATACTGTAAGCAGACCAGAATATCCAGTTCAAGGCAAGAACGGTAAGCGTAAGATTTTCTTATGTTAAATGTTGGATTAAAGTAACCGTGGAATAAGGAAGCAGAAGTTAAGGAAGCATATTACTTCCGTGTAGTGCTATAAGAACAGTCAGCGATTTGGACACTTTTGTCTGCGGTTGAGAAGAAAGCGTATTAGGCACCAAGCGAATAGGAGGCCGAGGTCCAAACTGTTTGTGTAATTTAGGAACAGTAATGTTATATGGTCAGAATGTAATTAAATGTTAGCTAAAATTTTGGAGGGAGGATTAAGTAAGAATAAGAAGTATTACCCTAGAGAACTTCATGTCAGAATTATTGAGTTGTCTTGTGTATATATGCAATATTACATGTATGATAATATTAGGTAACTTAGTTATAATATAAGAGTCTGAGAATAGATGTTACGTATAGAAGTGAGAAATTTGTGTCAAGTAAGGGACTATAATATAGAAGTTTTGGATGTGATTAATTAAGTAAAGGGAACTAAGACTCTTTTAAGATTAAGGATTTGATTAACATGTATACTTGTCTTTGTGCCATAATAAATGTGTTTCTTTATATACAATCAAATGAGTTTGTCACGCTTTCTGAGGATTGAGCTACCGTTTGAAAATATATGTGCCTTGCATTAAGGGGGAAACCCATAGTGATATAAGAATCGGGACCACGACTGCATGCCTCATGATCCCTACAATTTCTTTAAGTACTCTTGGATATTGTATCAGAGTTTAGTTACTGGCTGGCGCAGTCTTTAATCAATACAAATTTGTCGGCAAACGAATATCTGATATTAAGTGATACAAAAATTAAAGTTAACTGTAAAGTTAAAGTAAAGACAGTTAGAGATATAACAATAAGGCAGTCACATAGTCACACAGCACACTAGATGACACAAAACAGTAGAACATAACACTATAAACTGGTAGCTTATCCTATATATTTTGCCACTCGAAGCAATATAGTCATCTTAAGCAGAAGAATGGTTATTTCTTCAAGAGGTAATTGATGTATTGATATATTCATTTATACTGCTTTTCTATGGAATCAAACTTTGGGAATCAGATACCTTGAAATTTCCAGAAATTCTATAATTTTTTAATGAGTAGAAATAATACAAAAAACAAAAAATCACCTACTTATTTTATTCTTTAGGTTGGACTTGACTTCCGTCTCCCATTCTTCAATGTACCCTATGCTAAACTTCTCTCCAGTCTAGTGGAACCAAGTTCCACACTCAGTTCAGGAGAACTGAATTTTGGGAGTTCTACTAGCACACTGGCCACTCTTGCAGCTGTGGTAGTTACTGCTGCACTTCTGTATCCCAAAATTTTTGGACTGTTTGGACTAAGAGAAAAAACAGGTGACTTTAGAGGTAAGAATAAATATCATTACATATTATTATTATTATTATAATGTCACACCTCCAGGGAATCCAAAGACTCATCGAGGGAGGGCATCTACTCTACAACTGTCCGCCTCCACCAACTACCTTCATCATCATTACCAATGGCATCTACAGCGACCACCATCTACAGCTTTCACAATCACAAACATCCATGCCCATGGTGGGATTTGAACCCACAGCCTTTTGGCTGGAGAGAGAGCGGATATGCTAACCACTCGGCCAACCAGGCAGGCTAATGATGATCATTATGATCATAATGATCATCATTAGGATCATTATGATCATCAGCATTATGATGATCATTAATTATTTTTTGTGGCTGGATGGTTTGGGGAAATGGAATATATAGGATAGACTGAGGGCATGTAATC